>NC_091193.1:3342590-3596875 GCF_040958095.1 Procambarus clarkii | reverse complement strand
ACTTACTGAAATCGGATGGGTCACTTTTTGCCCAAATCCTCCCTGCAGTTTTTAAAATATCCCAAACATCACAAATTTAACGCTTGATCCATATTTTGGAGCCAAATTCTGGCTCTCTGCACGTATTCGCAGATTAAAATTACGACATTTACACGGAAAATATTCCAATTACTCAGAGCGGCGATGGATCACATTTTGCCCTCAACCCCACCCTGCAGTTTTCAAAATATCCCAAACATCCCAAATTCGACCCTTGAGCCATATTTTGGACCCAAATTCTGGCTCTCTGCACGTATTCGCAGTTTGAAAATACGACTTTTTGTACCGAAAACATGCCACTTACTGAAATCGGCGATGGATCACTTTTTGCGCAAATCCTCCCTGCAGTTTTCAAAATATCCCAAACATCTCAAATTCGACACTTGAACCATATTTTGGACCCAAATTCAGGCTCTCAGCACGTATTCGCAGTTTGAAATTACGACTTTTTTTACCGCGCTCGCACGCGCACACACACACACACACACACACACACAGTCTTGGGTCAGCTTTGATCGTGAGCAGACGTGTAGGGTCAGCGGTCGCGTTAACCGAGGGAACAATAGGGTTCAAGGGAGCGGGTGTACTGTGCAGTGAGAATCGGGACAGTGTAAATTGAACAGTGGCATTGTTATGCAACACATTGATCACATCTCGTGGTGAATTATTTTAGTGAATTTAGAGAAGATAGCTAGTGAAGATCGACTTCTTGAGGCAGCATCAGTCGCATCAGCCGGGACACAAGTGGAGACCTGAAGACCTCACAGGATTACCGACGACACGCCGTGTATTCACCTAGAGTGCTTGTGGGGGGCTGGCTGGTAAGTGTCTCTCATAAGTCTCCAACAGTGTACAAGGTTTATATAATATATCATAGACACCATTGCATTCCATTCAATAATCAATCGTAATAATACAATCGTGGTAGACAGGTAACAGGGACAGCAACTGTGAGCTCACTGGGAACCCAGATAAGCGCTAATCCTCCCCCACCGCCGTAACCTGAAGACTACACCTCACCCATCTCTTAACCCACCATCTCACTCTCCCAACACCCCCCCCCCACCACCACTCCCACTCTCCCAAAACCCCCCCCCCCCACCACCACACCCACTCACACTAGGACTATTCTTGCTCTCTCTCTTGCTCTCTCTCTCTTGACAAGGGCAACATGGCAGGTGGACGCAACAGGGACACAGGGAACAGCCAAATTGATCAAACGAGGGACATGTTAACCCAAGTTCTGGAGGGATTCAGGAAGGAGATGCAGGAAATGAGGATTACAATTAACAACCTGCAAAGTGAGCTGACATCAGCAAGAGAGGAGATCAAATCCCTCACAGAAAAATAAAAAGACCGAGCATCAGATTATCATCCAAAGGGAAGGTAGGAATGTTACATTGGAAGGAAATGCCTCTGAACCTGAAAAATTTGCAGACATACTGAAAAGAGCTCAGAAGCAATGGACACAGTGAGGGAGGTAGCGATGCAAGCAGCCACCTCACAGGAAGCAGCAAGATACACCACTCAGCTGCTGGAGAGAAAAAGATCAGTGGTAGTTGTAGGCATAAAAGAACAGGATGGATCCAACAGGCAAGAATGGAATAGCAAGGATAGAGAGGCAGTACAGGGGCTACTGAAGGGGTTACAGATGGAAGGGCTGAAAGAAACATTGAGAAGGTTTCAGGTTGGGCTGGTACAACAAGGACAGAAACCGACTTGTAAAGGTGGTGTTTACAAACGAAAACCACGAAGGAGGATATTCTCGAAAGGAAGAGTCGACTGCAGCATGTGGAGGGATACAAGAAAGTATTCCTGCAGAGGGACAGGACGAAGGAGGAGAGAGCCAGGGCAGCAGAGGCAAGGAGGAAGCGCAGGGAGGGAGAAGCAACCAGGAAATTTCAGCCCCCAACACAACAGTCCTAGAGACAGAGGCGAACCAAAACCAGCATCCCAGCAACACCAGAGGGGAGGGCAACCCACCACCCCCTCTGCATAGAAACCCTCCTTCCCTCACACTACCTGCCCCCACCCAACCCTCCCTCCCCCCCCACCCCATTCTTACCCTGTCATCCCTTCCCCATTTCCATCATGTCCCCACTCCCACCTTTCCCCCCTGTCCCCCTCCCCCTTCATCCCATACCCTCCCTATCCTCCTCCCCCCTCACCTCGTATCCTCCATGTCCCCCCTATCTCCTTAACCCACACCCTATCTGTCCCCCCTTCCATGAAACCCCCACCCCTCACCCCAAACTCCCTGAAACCCTGCAAACCACCTCACAGATCATCTCACCCACTGAAAAGCTTCCCACACCAGCAGAATGCTCGCCAAGAAAGGGACAAGAAAATGAACTGAAGAAAGTGAGCTTCAAGGCAATGTACACTAACATAGATGGAATTACTAATAAAACAAGTCAACTCGGAGAATGGGCACTAGAAGAAAACCAAGACATAATAGCACTCACAGAAACAAAGCTAACAAACACCATAACAAACGCAGTGTTTCCACAGGGCTACTATGTAGTGAGGAAAGAGAGAGAGGGGAGAGGAGGAGGTGGTGTAGCTTTGCTACTAAGAGAAGGTTGGAGTTTCGAAGAGATGGTAATTAAGAACTGTGAAGGTTTCAGTGACTACATATCAGGCACCATAGCAACTGGGGGACAGAAAATTATAGTAGTAGTCATATATAACCCCCACCGAATGTCAGAAGACCCAGACAGGAATATGATAGAAACAACTTGGCCACCATCAATATAATAGAGAGAGCAGCTTCTGTGGCTAGCAGGAACGGATCCAGGCTACTAATCATGGGAGACTTCAACCATGGAAAGATAGATTGGGGGAACAGAGACCCACATGGAGGCCCAGACACATGGAGAGCTAAGCTGCTGGATGTGGCAACAAGAAACTTTCTAAGTCAACACGTCAAGGGACCGACAAGAACGAGAGGAGGGGATGAACCAGCCTTGCTTGATCTGATATTTACCCTAAATGAGTCGGATATATAATGAAGTTAAGTTGGAAGCCCCCTTGGGAATGAGTGATCATAGTGTACTGAGCTTTGAGTACCTGGTTGATCTAGGAATTATCACCCCAAAAAAGAACTGGAAAACAAAGGGCTGGCGTACCGAAAGAGAAACTACGAGGAGATGAATAAATTCCTATGGGATATACATTGGGACACAAAACTCGGAACCAAGTCTGTACAAGACATGATGGACTATGTCACCCAAAAATGTCAGGAGGCTGTAAGCAGGTTTGTCCCAGCCCAACAGGAAAAAACAGAGAAGCAAAGGAAGAATCCGTGGTTTAATAAGGAATGTATGAAAGCAAAGGAGCTGAACAAAAGGGCATGGAGGAACTTCCGTTATAACAGAACACCAGAAAGTAGAGAGAGATACCAGAGAACCAGGAACGAGTATGTTAGTGTGAGAAGAGCAGCTGAGAAAAGGTATGAATATGATATAGCTAATAAAGCCAAGACCGAACCAAAGCTACTACACAGTCACATCAGGAGGAAGACATCAGTGAAGGAACAGGTGATGAAACTTAGGGTGGGCGAGGACAGGTACACAGAGAATGACAAAGAGGTGTGTGAAGAACTCAACAAAAGGTTCCAGGAGGTCTTTACAATAGAACAGGGAGAAGTCACGGTGCTAGGAGAGGTGGCAGCAAACCAGGTGACCATGGCAAGGTTCGAAATTACAAGAGATGAGGTCAAGAAGCACCTATTGGAGCTGGATGTGAGAAAAGCTGTTGGGCCGGATGGAATCTCACCATGGGTATTGAAAGAGTGTGCAGGAGCACTTAGCTTGCCACTCTCCATAGTGTATAGTAGGTCACTGGAAACGGGAGACCTACCAGAAGTATGGAAGACTGCTAATGTAGTACCAATATTTAAAAAGGGTGACAGACAAGTGGCACTGAACTACAGGCCAGTGTCCTTAACTTGTATACCATGCAAGGTGATGGAGAAGATTGTGAGAAAAAACCTAGTAACACATCTGGAGAGAAGAGACTTCGTGACAACCCATCAACATGGGTTCAGGGAGGGTAAATCTTGCCTTACAGGCTTGATAGAATTCTATGATCAGGTGACAAAGATTAAGCAAGAAAGAGAGGGCTGGGCGGACTGCATTTTCTTGGATTGTCGGAAAGCCTTTGACACAGTACCGCATAAGAGGCTGGTAAATAAGCTGGAGAGACAGGCAGGTGTAGCTGGTAAGGTGCTCCAGTGGACAAGGGAGTACCTAAGCAATAGGAAGCAGAGAGTTACGGTGAGGGGTGAGACCTCTGATTGGCGTGAAGTCACCAGTGGTGTCCCACATTGCTCTGTACTCGGTCCTATCTTGTTTCTGATATATGTAAATGATCTCCCGGAGGGTATAGATTCATTTCTCTCAATGTTTGCGGACGATGCTAAAATTATGAGAAGGATTAAGACAGAAGAGGACTGTTTGAGGCTTCAAGAAGACCTAGACAAACTGAAGGAATGGTCGAACAAGTGGTTGTTAGAGTTCAACCCAACCAAATGTAATGTAATGAAGATAGGTGTAGGGAGCAGGAGGCCAAATACAAGGTATCATCTGGGAGAGGAAATCCTTCAGGAGTCAGAGAAAGAAAAAGACTTGGGAGTTGATATCACGCCAGACTTGTCTCCTGCAGCACATATCAAGAGGATAACATCAGCGTCATATGCCAGGCTGGCCAACATACGAACGGCATTCAGAAATTTGTGTAAAGAATCATTCAGAACTTTGTATACCACATATGTCAGGAAAATTCTGGAGTATGCAGCCCAGCATGGTGTCCATATCTAGTCAAGGATAAGACTAAACTGGAAAAGGTTCAAAGATTTGCCACCAGACTAGTACCCGAGCTGAGAAGTATGAGCTACGAGGAGAGACTGCGGGAATTGAACCTCACTTCGCTGGAAGACAGAAGAGTTAGGGGGGACATGATCACTACATTCAAGATTCTCAAGGTCATTGATAGGGTAGATAAAGACAGGCTATTTAACACAAGGGGCACACGCACAAGGGAACACAGGTGGAAACTGAGCGCCCAAATGAGCTACAGAGATATTAGAAAGAACTTTAGTGTCAGAGTGGTAGACAAATGGAATGCATTAGGAAGTGATGTGGTGGAGGCTGACTCCATACACAGTTTCAAATGTAGATATGATAGAGCCCAATAGGCTCAGGAATCTGTACACCTGTTGATTGACGGTTGAGAGGCGGGACCAAACAGCCAGAGCTCAACCCCCGCAAACACAACTAGGTGAGTACACACACACACACACACACACACACACACACACACACACACACACACACACACACACACACACACACACACACACACACACACACACACACACACACACACACACACACACACACACACACACACACACACACACCACACACACACACACACACACACACACACACACACACACACACACACACACACACACACAGTGTGGAGTGGAGCATCTGGAGAGAAGGAACTTTGTAACACAGCATCAACATGGGTTCAGGGATGGCAGGTCCTGCCTCACAGGGTTACTTGAATTCTACGACCAGGCAACAAAAATAAGGCAAGAAAGAGAAGGGTGGGCAGACTGCATATTTTTGGATTGTCAGAAAGCCTTTCATACAGTGCCACACAAGAGGCTAGTGCGAAAGTTGGAGATGCAGGCTGGGTGAGAGGGAAGGTACTCCGTTAGATACAGGAGTACCTAAGCAACAGGAGACAACGAGTCTGTGTGAGGGGTGAGGTCTCAGATTGGCGAGACGTCACAAGTGGAGTCCCGCAGGGGTCAGTCCTTGGACCTATACTGTTTCTGGTATATGTAAATGATCTCCCAGAGGGTATAGATTCGTTCCTCTCAATGTTTGCCGACGATGCAAAAATTATGAGGAGGATTGAAACAGAGGATGATAGTAGGAGGCTACAAGATGACCTGGATAGACGGAGTGAATGGTCCAGCAAATGGCTGTTGAAGTTCAACCCGAGTAAATGCAAAGTAATGAAACTAGGCAGTGGAAACAGGAGGCCAGGCACAGGATACAGAATAGGAGATGAAGTACTTAATGAAACAAGAGCCAGAGCTCAACCCCCGCAAGCACAATTAGGTGAGTACAATTAGGTGAGTACACACACACACACACACACACACACACACACACACACACACACACACACACACACACACACACACACACACACACACGCACATGGAATGCATTAGGAAGTGAATGGAATGCATTAGAAAGTGATGTGGTGGAGGGTGACTCCATACACAGTTTCAAGTGTAGATATGATAGAGCCCAATAGGCTCAAGAATCTGTACATCTGTTGATTGACGGTTGAGAGGCGGGAACAAAGAGCCAGAGCTCAACCCCCGCAAACACAACTAGGTGAGTACAACTAGGTGAGCGCGCGCACACACACACACACACACACACACACACACACACACACACACACACAATTGCTGGGACCAATTCTATTTCTTGTATATGTTAACGACATGTTTAGGCGTAGAGTCCTACATGTCGATGTTTGCGGATGATGCAAAGTTGATGAGAAGAGTTGTGACAGATGAGGATTGCAGGATCCTCCAAGAGGACCTGAACAGATTGCAGAGATGGTCAGAGAAATGGCTACTAGAATTCAACACGAGCAAATGTAAAGTTATGGAAATGGGACTAGGAGATAGGAGACCAAAGGGACAGTACACAATGAAGGGGAACAGCCTACCTGTAACGACGCGTGAAAGAGACCTGGGGGTGGACGTAACACCTAATCTATCTCCTGAGGCACATATTAATAGGATAATGACAGCAGCGTACTCTACACTGGCAAAAGTTAGAACATCATTCAGAAACCTAAGTAAGGAGGCATTTAGGGCGCTTTACACTGCCTACGTAAGGCCAGTCTTAGAGTATGCCGCCTCATCATGGAGTCCCCATCTGAAGAAGCATATAATGAAACTGGAAAAGGTTCAGAGGTTTGCAACGAGACTCGTCCCAGAGCTACGAGGGGTGGGGTATGAAGAGCGCCTGAGGGAACTGTGCCTTACGACACTAGAAAGAAGAAGGGAGAGGGGGGACATGATAGGAACGTATAAGATACTCAGAGGAATTGACAGAGTGGACATAGACGAAATGTTCACACGGAATAGTAACAGAACGAGAGGACATGGATGGAAGCTTGAAACTCAGATGAGTCACAGAGATGTTAGGAAGTTTTCTTTTAGCGTGAGAGTAGTGGGGAAATGGAATGCACTTCAGGAACAGGTTGTGGAAGCAAATACTATTCATAATTTTAAAACCAGGTATGATAGGGAAATAGGACAGGAGTCATTGCTGTAAATAACCGATGCTCGAAAGGCGGGATCCAAGAGTCAATGCTCGATCCTGCAGACACAACTAGGTGAGTACAACTAGGTGAGTACACACACACACACACACACACACACACGCACACACACACACACACACACACACACACACACACACACACACACCACACACACACACACACACGCACATGGAATGCATTAGGAAGTGAATGGAATGCATTAGAAAGTGATGTGGTGGAGGGTGACTCCATACACAGTTTCAAGTGTAGATATGATAGAGCCCAATAGGCTCAAGAATCTGTACATCTGTTGATTGACGGTTGAGAGGCGGGAACAAAGAGCCAGAGCTCAACCCCCGCAAACACAACTAGGTGAGTACAACTAGGTGAGCACACACACACACACACACACACACACACACACACACACACACACATGCCGCCTCGCAGGAGGCGGCACGCTCCACTAGCCAACTGCTGGAAAGGAAAAGATCAGTGGTTGCTGTGGGTATTAAGGAACAGGAAGGAACCAATAGGACAGAGTGGAATGACAAGGACAAAGCAGCAGTGAATGAAGTACTAAAGGCACTAGACATGGAAGGGGCCGAGCATAGCATTGAGAAGGTTTTCAGCCTAGGCCGGTACAACAAAGACCGAGACCGAATGATAAAGATAGTGTTTGCAAACGAGAACACAAAGGAGAGGATCCTATCAAGGAAGAGCTCCCTGAAAAACGTGGGAAAATTAAAAAATGTATTCCTCCAGCGAGACATGACAAGGGAGGAGAGAGCCGTGGCGGCAGAAGCAAGGAAGAGGCGCAGGGCGAGAGGGGAAAACCAGGAAGTCACAGCTCCCAACACAACACCCCCAGAGGCGAGGGGGGAACCCACAACCAGCTACCCAGTAACACCAGAAGGGAGGACAACCCTGCCTCCCTCCTCTGCATAGAAAACCCCCCTACCCCAAACCCTCCCTGCCCCCACTCAAAAGTTCAGCCAAGTCTCCCTCCCCCCAAACCCAATCCCCACCCTTCTACCCCTCCCCTCCTCCCGAGTCCTCCCTCCCCCCCTTTCCTTCCGTACTCCCTCCCCTTTCACCCCATACCCTCCCTGTCCCTCCCCCTTCACTGGATCCCCCGCCCCTCATTCCAGTATCCTCTGAGATCCTGTTACCACCTCACAGGTCCTCACACCCATGGAACAGCCTCCCCCACCAGCAGAACACTCACCAAGGAGGCGATTTGAGAAGGGACAGAAGAAAGTGAGCCTCAAAGCGATGTACACTAACATAGATGGAATTACAAATAAAGCAAATGAGCTTGGAGAACTGGTACTAGAGGAAAACCCAGACATAATAGCCCTCACAGAAACAAAGACCACGAAAACAATAACAAATGCAGTGTTCCCACAGGACTATTATGTTATGCGGAAAGAGAGGGAAGGAAGAGGTGGGGGTGGTATAGCTCTGCTGGTAAGAAAAGGCTGGGATTTTGAGGAGATGGATATTCAGGGCTGTGAAGGTTTCAGTGACTACATAGCAGGTACTGTAACAAATGGAGGGAAAAAAATTATAGTCGCAGTCATATATAATCCACCACCAAATGACAGAAGACCTAGACAGGAATATGATAGAAACAACATGGCCACCATTAACATAATAGAAAGAGCAGCTTCTGTTGCTAGCAGGAATGGATCTGGACTACTAATTATGGGAGACTTCAACCATGGGAAGATAGATTGGAAGAACAGAGACCCGCATGGAGGACCAGAAACATGGAGAGCTAAGCTGCTGGACGTGGCAACAAGAAACTTTCTAAGCCAGCATACCAAAGAGCCAACAAGAATGAGAGGAGAAGATGAACCAGCAATGCTTGATTTGATATTTACCCTAAATGAATGGGATATAAGGGAAGTTAAGATGGAAGCGCCCTTGGGAATGAGTGACCACAGTGTATTGAACTTTGAGTACCTGGTAGAGCTAGGACTTATCTCCCCCCAAAAAGAACTAGGAATCAAAAGGCTGGCATACCGAAAGGGGAATTATGAACAGATGAGAAGTTTCCTAAGTGAAATACCTTGGGACACAGACCTCAGAGACAAGTCTGTACAGGGTATGATGGACTATGTTACCCAAAAGTGTCAGGAGGCAGTAAACAGGTTCATCCCGGCCCAAAGGGAAAAATCCGAGAAGCAACAGAAGAATCCATGGTATAATAGGGCATGTATGGAAGCGAAGAAACTGAACAAAAAGGCGTGGAGGAACTTCCGGAATAACAGAACACCAGAAAGCAGGGAGAGATACCAGAGAACCAGGAATGAGTACGTCAGGGTGAGAAGAGAAGCAGAGAAAATTTTTGAAAATGATATAGCAAACAAAGCCAAGACCGAACCAAAGCTACTCCACAGTCACATCAGAAGGAAAACAACAGTGAAAGAACAGGTATTGAAACTTAGAACAGGCGAGGACAGGTATACAGAGAATGATAGAGAGGTGTGTGAGGAACTCAACAAGAGGTTCCAGGAGGTCTTCACAATAGAACAGGGTGAGGTCACTGTGCTAGGAGAAAGGGAGGTAAACCAGGCGGCCTTGGAGGAGTTCGAAATTACGAGAGAGGAGGTGAAGAGACACCTGCTGGATCTGGATGTTAGAAAGGCGGTTGGTCCAGATGGGATCTCACCATGGGTACTGAAAGAGTGTGCAGAGGCACTTTGCTTGCCACTCTCCATAGTGTATAGTAAATCACTAGAGACGGGAGACCTACCAGAAATATGGAAGACGGCGAATGTGGTCCCAATATACAAAAAGGGCGACAGACAAGAGGCACTGAACTACAGGCCAGTGTCCTTGACTTGTATACCATGCAAGGTGATGGAGAAGATCGTGAGAAAAAACCTGGTAACACATCTGGAGAGAAGGGACTTCGTGACAAATCGCCAACATGGATTCAGGGAGGGTAAATCATGCCTTACAGGCTTGATAGAATTCTACGATCAGGTGACACAGATTAAGCAAGAAAGAGAGGGCTGGGCGGACTGCATTTTCTTGGATTGTCGGAAAGCCTTTGACACAGTACCGCATAAGAGGCTGGTACATAAGCTGGAGAGACAGGCAGGTGTAGCTGGTAAGGTGCTCCAGTGGATAAGGGAGTATCTAAGCAATAGGAAGCAGAGAGTTACGGTGAGGGGTGAGACCTCCGATTGGCGTGAAGTCACCAGTGGAGTCCCACAGGGCTCTGTACTCGGTCCTATCTTGTTTCTGATATATGTAAATGATCTCCCGGAGGGTATCGATTCATTTCTCTCAATGTTTGCGGACGATGCTAAAATTATGAGAAGGATTAAAACAGAAGAGGACTGTTTGAGGCTTCAAGAAGACCTAGACAAGCTGAAGGAATGGTCGAACAAATGGTTGTTAGAGTTTAACCCAACCAAATGTAATGTAATGAAGATAGGTGTAGGGAGCAGGAGGCCAGATACAAGGTATCATCTGGGAGAGGAAATTCTTCAGGAGTCAGAGAAGGAAAAAGACTTGGGGGTTGATATCACGCCAGACCTGTCTCCTGCAGCACATATCAAGCGGATAACATCAGCGGCATATGCCAGGCTGGCCAACATACGAACGGCATTCAGAAACTTGTGTAAAGAATCATTCAGAACTTTGTATACCACATATGTCAGGCCAATCCTGGAGTATGCAGCCCCAGCATGGAGTCCATATCTAGTCAAGGATAAGACTAAACTGGAAAAGGTTCAAAGGTTTGCCACCAGACTAGTACCCGAGCTGAGAGGTATGAGCTACGAGGAGAGACTACGGGAATTAAACCTCGCTTCGCTGGAAGACAGAAGAGTTAGGGGGGACATGATCACCACATTCAAGATTCTGAAGGGGATTGATAGGGTAGATAAAGACAGTCTATTTAACACAAGGGGAACACGCACAAGGGGACACAGGTGGAAACTGAGTGCCCAAATGAGCCACAGAGATATTAGAAAGAACTTTTTTAGTGTCAGAGTGGTTGACAAATGGAATGCATTAGGGGGTGATGTGGTGGAGGCTCACTCCATACACAGTTTCAAGTGTAGATATGACAGAGCCCGATAGGCTCAGGAATCTGTACACCTGTTGATTGACGGTTGAGAGGCGGGACCAAAGAGCCAGAGCTCAACCCCCGCAAACACAACTAGGTGAGTACATATACACACATATACACACACACCTCCCCCCTCTCTCCCTCACCCGTTCTCTCCCTCACCCGCTCTCTCCCTCTCCATCTATCTCCCTCTCCTCTCTCTCCCTCTCTCCCTCCCGCCTCTCTCTCCATATCCTCCCCCCCCCTCCCCTTCTACTTTCTTCTCACTTCAGTGGAAGGGTCGGATCCTCTCCACCCACCCATTTATCTCTCCCTTTATCACTCCCTTCTCTCTCTCTCTCTTTCTCTCTCTCTTCCTCTCTCTTCTCCCTCCCCCATCCCGCTCTGCCCTCCTGACAAATCCCTTCATGGCACAAGTATAGGAACAGGGTCAAGCATGGCAGCCAGAGGTGCCAGGGGAACAGGGAAGAGCCAAGGTGACGAAATGAAGGGAATATTCGCCCAGTTTCTGGAGGACATCAAGAGTGAGATGCAAGAAATGATGCAGGAAATGAAGAAAGAAATAAGCAACCTGAAAAGAGAGCTGACAGCAGCAAAGGAGGAGATTAGAGCCCTCAAAGAGAATGGTATCGAAGCTGAGAATCAGAAAACCATCCAGGGAGAAGGTGGTAATAGTTTTTTGGATGAGAATGCCACAATAAAAGCAACATTTGCGGAAATACTAAAAAAAATAACTCTGAAGTAATGACTGCAGTGATGGAGCTGGCCATGAAAGCAGCCACCTCACAGGAGGCGGCACGCTCCACTAGCCAACTGCTGGAAAGGAACAGATCAGTGGTTGTGGTGGGTATTAAAGAGCAGGAAGGCTCTAATAGGACAGAGTGGAATGACAAGGACAAAGCAGCAGTGAATGAAGTACTAAAGGCACTTGACATGGAAGGGGATGAGCATAGCATTGAGAAGGTTTTCAGGCTAGGCTGGTACAACAAAGACCAAGACCGAATGATAAAGATAGTGTTTGCAAACGAGAGCACAAAGGAGAAGATCCTATCAAGGAAGAGCTCCCTGAAAAACGTGGGAAAATTAAAAAATGTATTCCTCCAGAGAGACATGACAAGGGAGGAGAGAGCCGTGGCGGCAGAAGCAAGGAAGAGGCGCAGGGCGAGAGGGGAAAACCAGGAAGTCACAGCTCCCAACACAACACCCCCAGAAGCGAGGGGGGAACCCACAACCAGCTACCCAGTAACACCAGAAGGGAGGACAACCCTGCCTCCCTCCTCTGCATAGAAAACCCCCTTACCCCAAACCCTCTCTGCCCCCACTCAAATGTTCAGCCAAATCTCCCCCCCCACACCCAATCCCCTCCCTTCTACCCCTCCCCTCCTCCCGAGTCCTCCCTCCCCCCTTTCCTTCCCGTCCTCCCTCCCCTTTCACCCCATACCCTCCCTGTCCCTCCCCCTTCAGTGGATCCCCCGCCCCTCATCCCAGTATCCTCTGAGACCCTGTTATCCACCTCACAGGTCCTCACACCCATGGACCAGCCTCCCCCACCAGCAGAACATTCACCAGGGAGGCGATTTGAGAAGGGACAGAAGAAAGTGAGCCTCAAAGCGATGTACACTAACATAGATGGAATTACAAATAAAGCAAATGAGCTTGGAGAACGGGTACTAGAGGAAAACCCAGACATAATAGCCCTCACAGAAACAAAGATCACGAAAACGATAACAAACGCAGTGTTCCCACAGGACTATTATGTTATGAGGAAAGAGAGGGAAGGAAGAGGTGGGGGTGGTGTAGCTCTGCTGGTAAGAAAAGGCTGGGATTTTGAGGAGATGGATATTCAGGGCTGTGAAGGTTTCAATGACTACATAGCAGGTACCGTAACAAATGGAGGGAAAAAAATTATAGTCGTAGTCATATATAATCCACCACCAAATGACAGAAGACCTAGACAGGAATATGATAGAAATAACATGGCCACCATTAACATAATAGAAAGAGCAGCTTCTGTTGCTAGCAGGAATGGATCTGGACTACTAATTATGGGAGACTTCAACCATGGGAAGATAGATTGGAAGATCAGAGACCCGCATGGAGGACCAGAAACATGGAGGGCTAAGCTGCTGGACGTGGCAACAAGAAACTTTCTAAGCCAGCACATCACAGAACCAACAAGAATGAGAGG
The DNA here is from genome assembly GCF_040958095.1 of Procambarus clarkii. Taxonomy (NCBI): domain Eukaryota; kingdom Metazoa; phylum Arthropoda; class Malacostraca; order Decapoda; family Cambaridae; genus Procambarus; species Procambarus clarkii. The sequence continues at coordinate 3,583,187 of NC_091193.1, read as the reverse complement.
AGAAGATGAACCAGCAATGCTTGATTTGATATTTACCCTAAATGAGTGGGATATAAGAGAAGTTAAGATGGAAGTGCCCTTGGGAATGAGTAACCACAGTGTATTGAACTTTGAGTACCTGGTAGAGCTAGAACTTCTCTCCCCCAAAAAAGAACTAGGAATCAAAAGGCTGGCATACCGAAAGGGAAATTATGAACAGATGAGAAGTTTCCTAAGTGAAATACCTTGGGACACAGACCTCAGAGATAAGTCTGTACAGGGTATGATGGACTATGTTACCCAAAAGTGTCAGGAGGCAGTAAACAGGTTCATCCCGGCCCAACGGGAAAAATCCGAGAAGCAACAGAAGAATCCATGGTATAATAGGGCATGTATGGAAGCGAAGAAACTGAACAAAAGGGCGTGGAGGAACTTCCGGAATAACAGAACACCAGAAAGCAGAGAGAGATACCAGAGAACCAGGAATGAGTACGTCAGGGTGAGAAGAGAAGCAGAGAAAAGTTTTGAAAATGATATAGCAAACAAAGCCAAGACCGAACCAAAGCTACTCCACAGTCACATCAGAAGGAAAACAACAGTGGAAGAACAGGTATTGAAACTTCGAACAGGCGAGGACAGGTATACAGACAATGACAGAGAGGTGTGTGAAGAACTCAACAAGAGGTTCCAGGAGGTCTTCACAATAGAACAGTAGTGTAAAGTACGACTAGAACCGCGCGCACCAGCTGCCAGCTGGTACTCCATGGAGTGCCAGCCGACAGGTGGAGCGCAGGTGTCTAGTCGCACAGGTTTTTGGGGGAATTTCCCGGAAGTTTTGGCGTGTTTCGGACGCGTGTGAGCGTGTTGTGTTTGGGTATGTGGTCATGAAAGAGGGGAGGTCATGTTGATGAGTGCCAGGTGGTGCGCGAGGTCACCGTCGCAGCGCGGGTGTCTAGTCACAGGGGTTTGGGAATTTCCCGGAAGTTTGGCGCGTGGCGGACTTGAGTGGCGGGCGAGCAGGTGCGGTCCCCCACCCGCGTGCGCGGGTCTAGTCCTCGGGGGTTAAGGTAAGTGGTCAGGAACGATTGGAGATCTTGTTGTGTGAGAGTAAGTGGTGGAGTGAGAGGAAGGAGTGAAATGAATATGTGTGTTTAGCAAGTGATAGAGTAAGAAAATAGAAGGAAGATGGAGGAAGGAGTAAAAGAGTTGATCGTGAGTTAGTGTGTAGAGGAGAAGGCAATACAGCCTGTTATGTTGTTTTGGGATGGGGGCTGGATGGAGCTTCCCCTTCGTCTGGAGAGAGTGCTCTGAGCCATTACGTGGTTAGACATACCATTAGCTCCCCTTACAGGAAGTCGCAAGTGTTGAGGGGTGAGAGAGCACTCTCCTGCAGAAGTTGGCCATTCCCTTGGGTCATTTGTCTAAAAGGTTTTCGTTGTCTTTAGAAGAGTGGAGATGTTCGTCCCATGACGACTTCCCATACACTGTGGATTCCGGTAAGGAGGCGCGAGGTACTTACTCCTGCCGACAGACAGACAGACCCTCACCTGTCACCCATCAATCACTTCTCATTGACCCAGGTCGTTTCACTCCCCTCACACTCAAACGCACCTGCCAGTTCCCTGCGAGACTTCATCCGCTACACACGCGTCATACAGCTCCATGTCATGGAAAGGCGAAGCTCTACAGCATGCTTGAAATGCGGAGTGTTTTATATTCCATCACCGAATCAACTGTGTCGACTGCAATGCGCTAGCTGTGAAAAACCGCCCATAGGACATTACGACATCAAATGCAAGCGATGTCAGCAGATTTTCTGTGATAACCGTGAGTGTTATTCATATTTAATATTCCACAGTCATTTTACGTCATCCACAGGTGAAATATCGCGTGTAAACTACTATAGTGTGAGAATATTTTCTCATTCGAGCTATTACATTCCACACAGTTAAATATGTTCTTTTCCAATTTCAGTTTACAAAACCGTGAAGTGTCCATATTGCTCACCCGCCCCGCGAGGAGGTCATCGCCGGAATGAAACTTCACATAAACGTAGGTAGCATATAAAATACCACTTCTCGTATCTGTATTTCATCCACTTGCAAGCGAACACACATGCATAATAATAAACATATTTTTCCCCATTCACCCGTGCTGAATTCATTTGTTCCATTTCAGGTTATAATCCATACCTCAATCGACGGAGGGAACAGATCGACGTCATCGAGCCTATACCCCATTCCTCACACACTGAGCTAAGGATGTGCACATCTCACTCGCGGCCACCCCCCACCCCTTCATCAGGGCTCAGCCACGCTGCCAGATGGGAGGCTACGAGACCGTATCGCCCCCTGTTAACACGTTGTTACGAATTCATACACACTCACCTGCTCAACCCCTTCACCAGGACATAAGTAAGTTATTATTACTGTCTGTCTGATTTCAGTCTATTTCCTAAACATATTAATCCACACTAGTCTGTTCCCTAGCCTCATATATATATATATATATATTATATAATATATATATATATATATATATATATATATATATATATATATATATATATATATATATATGCTTCATTCTTTCTAGAGATAATATGTTTTCTTTTTTTTTTTTTTACAGACGACACACTGCTGTGCATAGATTTGGCATCCAGCGACAGCTGCAGCAGCAGCAGTGGCAGTGAGAGTGACACAGCAGGGCGGGCAGTAGCCACTTCCGGCTCTCACAGGGAGGGGAGGAGGACTCGTCACGCCCTCACTCAACCCCCCGTTCCTCCCCCAGCCCCATACCCCAATCAATCAGCGACAGCTATGGCAGCAACAGCAGCAGCAGCAGCATCAGCAGCAGCAGCAGCAACAGCCGCAGTGGTGAGAATCGTACCATTTTCATCTCAGACAGTGACTCAGACGACAGCTCAGCAGACCGTGACCTTGACCCGCCAGCGTCTGTCAATTCTGACTTGTTAGCACCGTCTGGCGTAGTAGCTGAGCCAGCGGTCTCACCCATTCATCTCGGAGGGGGAGGGTTATCACCACCCCCCACCCCTCCCAGCCCCATCCCTTCACCCCCTCCACCTCTTTCCCCTCTCCTCCACCTGCCCTAGAAATTCACCTCAACTGCTGGATCGAATTGATAACTATAACGGCACCTATGTCCGGCTTTCATTCTCCATACCAGAACATGTTAACACCTCACCAGGACTCTATCTGAGAACATACAGGGATTTTTTCATTAATGAGGTTCGATCCCTTTTCTCCCCACGACACCCATTCCTCCTAATTTACCCAGATATCACTCTAATTGTGCGAAATTTAAATGTACAACAAGACGGGGAGGATAATCTTTTGGATCCTATAAATAACGACGGCTTTCCCATACGAGGTGAGGGCAAAGAATTACTCTAGAGGAAGTAGAAACTCTTATTGATTTTTGGGCTGATGAATTGACAGAGAAATATCACAATATCTGGAAGCGAAGGAAGGGTCCAATGTCTTGGTTGAGCGGCTCACCGGGTTTTACATCAACTGTGGTCAGATAGAACATCCGATAAGATTAGGCTCGCATGTAGACTATCCTGAAGGCTGTGCGTGGGAAAAAATTGGTTTTCAATCCAGAGGGAGAGGCAGATATTTGCCTTATGCAGTCTGTGTTGCAGCTTATAAATGTTTAGCTAAGGGAATGCACCTAGATAATATTCGCGCTAGATCTGTGAATGCTAGTTGGTGTCTCAGACACATGAAATGGCCAGCAGATGTCAATTCTGCAGTGACGTTTGAGGATATTCTCAAGGTAGAGAAAATGAATAAAGTCAGTATATTCATCTATTCACTAGAAAGAGATGAAAATGCTAGACGACAACAACGACACTACATTACACTAGCTAGGAAGGGAAGAGGAGGATATACAGATGTCATACCATTGCTGATGTTGGAAGCTCAACATTTAGTATTAATTAAGGATTTTAACCAATATGTACGTAATATGAGCAGCAATCCAGAGCACATCCCAAGGCAACACAGCTTCTGTCATTGTTGTTTAATATCACTCCCAGCAGATAGCATGCAGAGTCATGAAAGTACATGCAAAGTACATCAAACTCTCAAATTCTACCCACCAGAGAGGAAGATTACTTTCCGTAACTATGGACGGGGTTATGGTCCTAGTCACATGTGCTTTTATGACTTTGAGTGCATGCTAGACCGCTCGAACCCTAAGGGAATGATAGAAACACGACACAACGCAGTGGCGTATGCATACATTATCATTGACAGGCAGAAGAATATTGTTGAGAAAGATACTTATTTGGGTAAAGATGCGGCCAATCACTTTATAACCACGCTAGAAGCGTCATGGGCACGAATCAAGAAGGGGATAGTATCCTATGAACTTCACATGTCTCAGCAACAGCAGGCACTATTTGAGACAAAAACTGCCTGTGAACTCTGTGATGAACCTTTTAACGGAGATGTAATCAAAGTCCGTCATCACGACCACACAGTAAGATTCCACAATTATCAAGCAGCTTACTGTGATAGATGTAATTTGCAATGTGTAAATTCATACAAGTTCCTATACACATTTTCACACAACGCTTCCTATGATTTAGGAGTAATCCTAAACGAGATGAGAGATCGACCAGGAAGTGAAATAGATATATTAGCCAAGGATGGATTTAAATTTATGAAAGTTGATGTGAACAACTTAAGATTTTTGGATAGTTTAGCCCTTCTCAACGGCTCGCTAGGAAGAATAGCCAAGGATCATATTGATAGTGGGAAACCTACCACATTCACTTTGGCTATGTTAAAAGGGGTAAATAAAGCGGCCATCCCAAAACTGCTCACGGGTAAACAATCATTCTGCTATGATTATTTATCCTCTATGTCTGTGTTAGATGAACCACAACTCCCTTCTCGTGATAAGTTTTACAATACACTAAAAGACGAAGAGTTGTCAGAAACAGATTATAAACAAGCCTTAGAAATTTTTGATTTGGCTAAATGTCGCAACATAGGGAGTATCTACTCCTTTACCTCAAAGTGGACACAGGATTGCTAGCTGATGTGTTCACAGTCTGGCGAGACACCATGCTTGTTCTCTACAAATTAGACATTTCACACTACATTTCTTTACCCTCATTTGCTTGGGATGCGTTCTTGCTTAAATCGAAAGTTCAACTTGATGTTGTGTCAGACCCATTGTTATATGATTTACTTCGTCGGAATCTCCGAGGTGGGTTCACCAGTGTGACGAGACAGTACACGAATGTGGAGAACAGGCACACAGGCTTAGATCTAGGGAAGATAGTAGCTACATCATCTACTTAGACTTTAATAGTCTTTACGGGGCGTGTATGACTGAACTACTCCCTCGGGGTGGGATCCGGAAACTGACACACAATGAGCGTGACGTACTGCTGAAGCAAGGTTTGGAGAATATCCCATGTGATGGGACCAAGGGATATTGGGTGTTGTGTGATACACTGCAGGTCCGACCTGAGGTGGCAAGGTATACAGATGAACTGCCCCTAGTTCTTTCACATACATGCATTACTGAGGAACACATTTCACCCTACAGTAAGAATATTCTTACAGAAGAAAGTCGTGGGCTGCCTAAAAACAACACTAAATTAATTGCTTCTCACCTTCCTCAGAAAGACTACCTCGTTAGTCTGGACTTGTTACAGTTGCTCATGCGCATTGGATTAGAAGTAGCTAAAGTTCACGACATCTACGAATTCGAGCAGGAGAGTTACCTTAAAGACTTCATTGAAACCAATGTTCGTGAACAAGCCAGTACCAAATGCGCGATAAAAAAAGGCTTTCAAACTCGTATCAAACTCTATATATGGAAAGAGTCTCACAGATGTATCTAAATATGGGAACAAGCACTATTTGGTCACAGATCGTAGTCATTTCCTGAAACATGCTCGAAACCCATTCTTCAAGCGGAGTCTTTTGTTAAGTAAGGATCGTGTGATATGTACTATCAAGCAGAAGTCTCTCCTAGTCAACACTCCTACGTATCTGGGTTACCATATACTTCAAATTGCTAAGAGGCGACTCTATGAGTTCTGGTATGATGTTGTCAAACCTGCGTATGGGGATAAAGCGAGTCTGTTATATACAGACACAGACTCTTTCATCATTAAACTGGACTGTCAGGATGTGTTTGAAGAGTTGAATAAGTCTCCTCTCTTCGACTGTATGGATTTTAGTAATTTTAATGACACACATCCATCCTACTCTAAAGCGCGAGAAGGTGAACTAGGATTGCTCAAGTCTGAAATAGGCTCTAAGATTATTAACCAGTTAATTGCTCTCAGACCTAAAACATATTCGTTCACCACACATGATGGGGAGCACACTTGTAAGTGTAAGGGCGTACCATACCACCTACAAGAGAAACTCTCACATGACTCATTTCAACACACTCTTGAAACAAACACTTCAATCAGGTATGTGTCGAGATCTATACGCAACGTGCAAGGAAAGATTTGTACATGTCGCAGTACCTGCAGAGGATTGTCAGCATTTGACGATAAACGCTACATTTTAAGCCCCACACAGTCCCTAGCGTATGGTCATCCTGATATTCCCAATAACAATGATGATGAGATGGATGTAGAAGTGAGAGAGGAGGAGGAGGAGGAGGAGATGGAAGAAGTGTTTATGGAGGAGGAGGAAGTCGAGCAAGCACAGAGACTCTACCCAATATTCCATCCCTGGAGCAAACGCGATGCTTCAGCTCAGAAACTATTCAACCCTCGCTAGATTTTATGTTGTACAATTGTTAGGTAGTATTAAGATGGATGCCTCATATGACTAGAACTTTGTATACTAAATGAATAGGATGTTTAATATTATTGTTTGTGAACTGTAAGAACTATGATTAGTTTTAAAATATGCTGTTTAATATTTTTGTTTGTGAACTGTAAGAACTATGTTTAGTTTTAAAAAAATGTTGTTGCTGTACATAAAATATGTGAATAAACACCTGTAAATGACTATGTTTGTATAAATACCACCTCAGTTCCTTAGTTTTTAGCAGTCTTAACGAAGCAATAATCATGGACAGTTCCTATGATATAATCCATGCGGAACATCTAGATATTTTCAGAGAACCATCTCGTGTTATTATTGCTGGTTATTCAAACAGCGGAAAATCCTACTTGTGCAGTAAACTTGTAAGGAAGTATCAGCACAAGTTCTCCTCAATAATCATATGCGGAGGAGGTTACTCTGAATTACGATCAGATCCACAAATTAAAGGGAAGCTGATCGAGCATTCAACCATTATTGATCCTGTGGAAGAGCGAGTAGATAATGACTCGCATATCTTAGTAATCTACGATGACCTTTTTACAGAGTCTGCGAATTCAAAAATCGTATCAGACATGTTTACTAGGGGCCGACATTTCACGGTTTCCGTCATATTGATTACTCAAAATATATTTTTTCCTGGTAAATATTCTAGGAATATTAGTTTAAATGCTTCTCATTTCATATTGGTTAAATCACGAGATCTGTCACAAATTGAAACACTCGGACGACAAATATTTGGGAAAGTGGATTCAAAGAAATTTGTAGAGTTATATAAGCAAGTTATTAGCCACCCCTATGGCTATTTGCTAGTAGATCTGGGCTCGAACACTCCATCTACGATAACATTACGCGGTAATATTGTTCACGAACCGCCCTATGAGATAGTTTACCAATGGTGAGCAAGAAAGATGTACTGGAACGAGTATATAACGATCCCTCATCTAGCGGGGGGCTTGGAGGGGTACAGAGGTTGTATAAGGCCGCCAAATTAATTAACTCTAGTATAACTCTAGCCGATGTAAAGGACTATCTGAAAAGCTCTGACTCCTATACGTTGCATTATTTACAACCACATAAATTCCCTCGGCGTCGGGTGTTAAGCCCTAAACCACGACTATTTCAAGCTATAGACTTGGCCGAGATGAGTTTATTGGACAAACATAATGACGGAGTGAAATATTTACTCGTATGCGTAGATATTTTCTCCAGGTACGCCCAAGTAGCACCCTTACGCGCTAAGGATGGGAAAAGCACCACTAATGCTCTAGCTTTAATTCTAGATTCACCTCATTCTCAGGGAGTGCGCAAAATTAATTCTGATCGAGGTGGAGAATTTTATAACGCCACTATGAAAAAAATGCTGGCAGCAAGGAAAGTACGGTTATATAGTGTATTTTCTCAGGAGACTAAAGCTTCAATCGCTGAGCGGTTCATACGTACTTTAAAAGGTAAACTTTACAAGTTTATGACGGCGCGCAACACTTTAAAATACATGCAGGCTCTACCAGATATTGTGAAAACATATAATTTAACCCCGCACAGAGGATTGAAGGGGAAGACACCTGCGGAGGTGCACGCTCTATCATCGCCCAGCGAACACGCCAAACAATTTGATTTAATGTATAAAAGCCCGAGCAAATCAAAGAGAGCTGTCATTCACGATTGAGTGTTGGTGATACAGTACGCATCACTCTATCTGATCGCATTTCCAAGTTTAAGAAAGGGTTTAAGCAGCAGAACACCCGCGAGATCTTTACAGTTACACGTATTGATCGGAGACAACACATCCCTTTATACTTTCTAAAAGATCTGAATGGGGAAGAAATTGATGGTGGCTTCTATAAACAAGAATTAACACCAACACATTTGCCTCAAACCTTTAATATTGAGAAAGTATTGGGACAACGCAGAGTCTCTGGCAAACTCCAGTATAAAGTTCGGTACGCAGGTTATGATCGATCATTCGATCAATGGATTGATGCTGCTGAGATATTACATTTATAATGAAGAAGCCTTTAGTTTATAAATACAAGGAATTGATCCAACTATTATCAAAACTTCAGTATTCCTCGAGAAAGCAGTTGATTGAAAAATTGAAGAAACCACATATAAATTGTTTATCAGAAATTTTTAATAACTTTTAAAAAAAAAATTGCCTGTGCCTGTCAAGGTCGTTAAAAAGTTGAAAAAATATAAATTGCTTATTCGGTCACTAGCCTGTAAGAAACCTTCTGTGTCAACTAAGAAACAGATATTAACCAGCAAACGAGGAGGCAGTATTTTATCCATTATTTTACCGATTGCGGCTAGTTTAATTACACGGTTGTTCAGTAAGTAAAATGAAAGCCTTTTATCTCGTACCGCGTAAAATAGTGGACAACCGGAAAGCTGCACACAGCCCTGCTTACCCACTGTGAAAGCTGTTGCTCGTCATCTTACTGTCAAACCACCTCCTCCTCCTCCTCAGCTGCATACCAACCCTTCCATAAAACATTTAATAGATTTGAAGTTGAAAGTGAGAGATCATGAATATGCAAGATCCTTGCTAAACCATTATGATGCTACCGGAATCGTTCGTTGGGATCTGAATGGAAATGTATTAGCTCCAGTATCTGGCATACATATAATTAATGACATTATACATAAAATGACTGTGCTTAAATCAGTTTTTCTACCGGATAAACTCCCCATTGCTCAACTGTTTTTCACACTAACATCTACATCGCGAGATTTATTCCGTAATACTACGGCAAGCAGTCAAGTGTATGAGCCTCAGTCTGTTAAGAGAAAGGCGACTGTCAAGATCGATCCTCACAGTAAAAGGAAAGCTTCTTGGATTGTATATTAACAGGTGAGTGTATATAAATGAGCGTGTAATGTGTAGATGGCTTTACTAGACAAAAAGCAGTCTAAGGAGATAGAGCGATGGACACTCACGTGATATACGCCACCAGCGTATCAGATACGCATTTATTCCCCAATAACATCCCCGCATCTTTCCAAAATCGATTGTTTAACCAGCTAGAATTAGATCCCCGGAGGAGTTATGAAATGTGTCTACAAAAATTACTCCTCCCCACTTCACATTACGTTATTAAGCGTGATAATCCCGAGGCATATATACGTGTAGGCGTTACGTATGAGAAAGTGGGTGAGGGGAGATACATGCATTCAAAGCATTTATTATCATCTGATGTTTTAGCTGGAACTATAAAAGAAATTAATACCAGGATTAATACAGAAATAGAGGCCATATTTTCAAGTAATGCTAAACTGAGTTTTTTAGGAAAGTCATTAAAACAATTTTCAGCTAAATATGGAACGCATTTTATTAAATATGATTCTTCCTCCAATCGAAACAAGTTCACTACTGTGATTAGTGAGGAGAATATTAGCTCTGCAACGGGGCATAAAAACATCAGTAGAGTTACATTATCATTTGGAACCGCTTTTGGGAAAGTGTTGGGCGTAGTTCCAGAAATAGAATATGACTTATTCGCAAAACGTCAGTATGCCTCGAGTGTAGTTAACACATGTCTATTCCCGCCAATGCCTAGAGGAGGAGTTGATATTCTGTGTGTTTATTGCGATAGAATCTCTTCTACTAGATATGGAAACCAGTCTGTAAATATTTTGGATGTAATCTCCCTAAATGGAAGGGATAACAGCAACAATAAAAAACTATATGTGCGTCTTAACACTAACATGATAGATAGCGTCAGCATCACTGTTAGGGATCAAGATGGTAACCCAATACATTTTGATGAACGTGGGTGCACCATAGCAGTCTTGCATGTACGCCCCGTTGCAGGAGGTATATAACACCAATGCTTTCCCGACACTCCTCATTCGTCTGAAACAAGCGGAGAAATGCGTGTCCACTTTATTCCTCCCTCTGTTGAGGAATTATACATTCTGTTAACCCCTCCTAGAGGTGGTGGGACTGATGATATACGGATTTTCAACAGCAGTAGACGTTATACGCGAGGAGGAGGAATATTTTCCTTTTTAAGCGGGATAGCGCGTCGAGCAACGCCCTTTATCATGAGGACTCTGGCTCCGGCTGCGCTTAGCTTGGGGCAGAACGTACTAGACGATATTAATAATGACAAACAAACTTTCAAACAATCTCTTAAGAAACGCGGAATTGAAACATTGAAAGGTGTGGGGAAGCAAATGATAGGTGGAAGAGTGCAGAAAAAGAATAAACAAACAAAAAAATTAGTAAACATCAAACGTTTTACTAAAGCGAAATATAATGATGTGCTGTCATAAATTCTTCTCACTCGGCTGGTGTTGTCTAAAGCGCGAACATGGCCGGATATAACGGTCTTGGCCTCCAGGTCCCATTAGAACATTATACAGCTGCTGTTAGTGAAGCCTTTCCTAAAGTATTTTCCCCTCGATTGGTAGAATCAACAATTGCCAGCAGACAAACGGTGGATGTATTACCTGTGAATTCTGGGGTCAATAATAAGTTTACAGACACTTATCTGGAATTCATCATCAAGGGAGTGAATGGTCAACTGGTGGATTTATCATCTATAGCTTTGGAGTTGACTATTGATCTAACCGAAGAAGATGGAATAACGCCTTTAGGAGATGCTAAAAACGCATCGTTGGTGAATGGATTATCGCAAACTCTATTCAAATCCGCTATTGTGTATTTAAACGAAACAGTAGTTGAAACCAGCTCATTATTCTCATTCTGGTCATACGTAAAGTTATTATCTACGATTTCTGGGTGTAAGGCTAACCGCTATGATAAACTGTCACAGTTTTTTAACCGAGTTGATCCTGGTAAAATTGAAGCTGGTTATTTCACTAATGCCGCGGCTAGTGAGAAGCAACGGATGACTGATATGAAAACGAGTGGCGTGAATACATGTTTTAAACTAATGCTGGATGTCACATCCGTTAGTGAATACGTTTTGGATAATGTGGACATCAGGGTGAGGCTCGAACTTCAACCTGATAAGTGGCTTATACTCAGCGATAATGAACATGCTAATTTTAAATATAATATCAAGTCTACACGTCTATGGGTGGATCGGGTATTGCCGTACCCTGAAGGATTAGTAGCCATTAATAAAGCCATGGTGCAGAACAACTCTCCTATTACGTATACTTTTAATAAAACATTATACAAAACGTATATATTGGGCACAGGTCAACGCTCTATTACAATGGACCAGCCGTGGGGGACTGTTATACCAGAACATTTATATATGATCATCCTTGATATGGAGGCTGTGTCTGGTGCATATAATCGCAACCCGCTTTATTTAGAAAACTGCGAGCTTAGTAAAGTATTAATATCGCAGAATAGCACTAATATTGTCAATATTGGGTGTGACTTCCCTCATAACTGCGCCAAGTTGTATTACACAGCATTACAAGCCTTAGGCTTCGATAAAGACAATATATTATCTTATGGCACATATATGAATGGTGGAACCATACTGGCCTTTAATTTACAATCCGAGGATATCGATGACACCATCCCAATTGAAAAAAGTGGTAATCTGAGGATCGCTTTGGAATTTAAACGCGGAGTAGCTAGAAATAAAGTCATACTAGTTTACGGCTCTACAACAGGTGTGATCAGCATTAACGCGGATCGTCGCGTTATTTGCGATACGCGAGGATAAAATACTAATATGAATTGTTTGGAAATAAATGAGGCTATCAGAAGTAATTTAGGTGCTAGGGTAGACTATCTAGGATGTTTCCTAGCTGATGACGTACGGAAAATACTGACAAAAATACATAAAAAAAGACCTGTGGTGTTCATAATGAACACTCTGGACTCGGGTTCTCGTAATAAAATGGGTCATTGGATAACATTCTATGTAAATAAGGATGAAGGTAGAAGCGAGATAGTTATACTAGACAGCTATGCCAATCCTGCAATAGGATCTTATTCAAGATATTTCGAAGAGTTTATGTCTTACTTCCAAGACTATACCCTATATATTATGAAGAAAAGGATTCAATCCTTGAATAGTTACTTCTGTGGGAATTACGCCGTTTATTTTGCATATCATTTTTGCAGACTAGGCTTAGAGGCCGCCCTGCTTCACTTTGATGAAGCGTTTAAATATGGCCATTTTCGCAAGAATGATGAAAAAGTGTTGAAATTCAATTACGCTCAGATGAAAATGCCTGTGTGTAGGCAAACATTCTGCTTAAACGGTAGTGATGCTGAGTGTGAAACGCTGTGTGACGAAGTTGGTTAGGATGATGCTGCGGTGAGTAATACTTTATGTAGGATTGAATGATGAACATAATAATGACTGTATTTATGTTTACAACATTGACAACAACAAAACTTATAACCTTTTTCCCTTTCTACAGATTGACTGATTGACTAGCGTGTCGGGAAGGTTCGATGGACTGAGTGAAGGTCTTTCTACAACTGACTGCTAGCTAAACCACCAAGAAGAAGTCTTATTATTATTATTATCGTTGTAAATCGCTTAAGTGTTTAATAAAGAAATAAATTTATATAATGTGTTTACTTTTCCCTCGTTATTGCTCCCACCATGTTGATCACGTTGCGATATAGCTTACACTTACTAAAAGGTTTTGCACAGAACAATGGTTGATGGTATGGGAGCGGGTGGGGATGATGGGTGTGAGTGATTGATTGATGGCTGACAGGTGTGGGTCTGTCGTATGAACCTCGCGCCTCCTTACCGGAAATCCACAGTGTATGGGGAGTCACCGTGGGACTAACATCAACACTCTGAAGACAACGAAACCTTCTTAGACAAATGGTCCCCAGTTCCGCTGGAGAGTGCCCTCTCACCCCAAAACCCTTTAGACAAACGGTCCAAGGGAATGGCCAACTTCCACAGGAGGGTGCTCTCTCATAGCACTCTCTCCAGACGAAGGGGAAGCTCCATCCAGCCCCCATCCCAAAACAACATAACAGGCTGTATTGCCTTCTCCTCTACACACTAACTCACGATCAACTCTTTTACTCCTTCCTCCATCTTCCTTCTATTTTCTTACTCTATCACTTGCTAAACACACATATTCATTTCACTCCTTCCTCTCACTCCACCACTTTCTCTCACACAACAAGATCTCCAATCGTTCCTGACCACTTACCTTAACCCCCGAGGACTAGACCCGCGCACGCGGGTGGGGGACCGCACCTGCTCGCCCGCCACTCAAGTCCGCCAAGCGTCAAACTTCCGGGAAATTCCCAAACCCCTGTGACTAGACACCCGCGCTGCGACGGTGACCTCGCGCACCACCTGGCACTCATCAACATGACCTCCCCTCTTTCATGACCACATACCCAAACACAACACGCTCACACGCGTCCGAAACACGCCAAAACTTCCGGGAAATTCCCCCAAAAACCTGTGCGACTAGACACCTGCGCTCCACCTGTCGGCTGGCACTCCATGGAGTACCAGCTGGCAGCTGGTGCGCGCGGTTCTAGTCGTACTTTACACTACTTAGAACAAGGTGAGGTCACTGTGCTAGGAGAAAGGGAGGTAAACCAGGCGGCCTTGGAAGAGTTTGAAATTACGAGAGAGGAGGTCAAGAGACACCTGCTAGATCTGGATGTTAGAAAGGCTGTTGGTCCAGATGGGATCTCACCATGGATACTGAAAGAGTGTGCAGAGGCACTTTGCTTGCCACTCTCCATAGTGTATAGTAAGTCACTGGAGACGGGAGACCTACCAGAAATATGGAAGACGGCGAATGTGGTCCCAATATACAAAAAGGGCGACAGGCAATAGGCACTTAACTACAGGCCAGTGTCCTTGACTTGTATACCATGCAAGGTGATGGAGAAGATCGTGAGAAAAAACCTGGTAACACATCTGGAGAGAAGGGACTTCGTGACAAATCGCCAACATGGGTTCAGGGAGGGTAAATCTTGCCTTACAGGCTTGATAGAATTCTACGATCAGGTGACAAAGATTAGGCAAGAAAGAGAGGGCTGGGCGGACTGCATTTTCTTGGATTGTCGGAAAGCCTTTGACACAGTACCGCATAAGAGGCTGGTACATAAGCTGGAGAGACAGGCAGGTGTAGCTGGTAGGTGGCTCCAGTGGATAAGGGAGTATCTAAGCAATAGGAAGCAGAGAGTTACGGTGAGGGGTGAGACCTCCGATTGGCGTGAAGTCACCAGTGGAGTCCCACAGGGCTCTGTACTCGGTCCTATCTTGTTTCTGATATATGTAAATGATCTCACAGAGGGTATCGATTCATTTCTCTCAATGTTTGCAGACGATGCTAAAATTATGAGAAGGATTAAAACAGAAGAGGACTGTTTGAGGCTTCAAGAAGACCTAGACAAGCTGAAGGAATAGTCGAACAAATGGTTGTTAGAGTTTAACCCAACCAAATGTAATGTAATGAAGATAGGTGTAGGGAGCAGGAGGCCAGATACAAGGTATCATCTGGGAGAGGAAATTCTTCAGGAGTCAGAGAAGGAAAAAGACTTGAGGGTTGACATCACGCCAGACCTGTCTCCTGCAGCACATATCAAGCGGATAACATGAGCGGCATATGCCAGGCTGGCCAACATACGAACGGCATTCAGGAACTTGTGAAAAGAATCATTCAGAACTTTGTATACCACATATGTCAGGCCAATCCTGGAGTATGCAGCCCCAGCATGGAGTCCATATCTAGTCAAGGATAAGACTAAACTGGAAAAGGTTCAAAGGTTTGCCAAAAGACTAGTACCCGAGCTGAGAGGTATGAGCTACGAGGAGAGACTACGGGAATTAAACCTCACTTCGCTGGAAGACAGAAGAGTTAGGGGGGGACATGATCACCACATTCAAGATTCTGAAGGGAATTGATAGGGTAGATAAAGACAGTCTATTTAACACAAAGGGAACACGCACAAGGGGACACAGGTGGAAACTGAGTGCCCAAATGAGCCACAGAGATATTAGAAAGAACTTTTTTAGTGTCAGAGTGGTTGACAAATGGAATGCATTAGGAAGTGATGTGGTGGAGGCTGACTCCATACACAGTTTCAAGTGTAGATATGATAGAGCCCAATAGGCTCAGGAACCTGTACACCTGTTGATTGACGGTTGAGAGGCGGGACCAAAGAGCCAGAGCTCAACCCCCGCAAACACAACTAGGTGAGTACAACTAGGTGAGTACACACACACACACACATACACACACACACACACACACACACACACACACACACACACACACACACACACACACACACACACACACACACACACACACATACACACACACACACACACACACACACACACACACACACACACACACACACACAAACACACACACAGGGTATGGGGTGAACGGGGCGGGAGGACAGGAAGGAAAGGGGGGTTTTCTCCTCTGCATAGAAATCCCCCCCTTTCCTTCCTGTCCTCCCGCCCCGTTCACCCCATACTTTCCCTGTCCTTCCCCCTTCACTTGACCCCCCACCCCTCATCCCAGTATCCTCTGCAACCCTGGCATCCACCTCACAAATCCTCACACCCATGGCACAGCTTCCTCCACCAGCAGAACATTCACCAAGAAGGAGATTTGAGAAGGGACGGAGAAAGTGAGCCTCAAGGCAATGTACACTAACATAGATGGTATTACAAATAAGGCAAATGAACTTGGAGAATGGGTACTAGAGGAAAACCCAGACATAATAGCTCTCACAGAAACAAAGCTGCCGAAAACAATAACAAATGCAGTGTTCCCACAGGCCTATTATGTTATGAGGAAAGAGAGAGAAGGAAGAGGTGGGGGTGGTGTAGCTCTGCTGGTAAGAAAAGGCTGGGATTTTGAGGAGATGGATATTCAGGGCTGTGAAGGTTTCATTGACTACATTATAAGAACAATAACAACTTGAAGGCAAAAAATTATAGTCATAGTCATATATAATCCACCACCAAATGACAGAAGACCCAGACAGGAATATGATAGAAACAATATGGCCACCATTAACATAATAGAGAGAGCAGCTTCTGTTGCTAGCAGGAATGGATCTGGACTACTAATCATGGGAGACTTCAGCCATGGGAAGATAGATTGGGAGAACAGAGACCTGCATGGAGGACCAAAAACATGGAGAGCTAAGCTGCTGTACGTGGCAACAAGAAACTTTCTAAGCCAGCACATCAAGGATTCAACAATAATGAGAGGAGATGATGAACCAGCAATGCTTGATCTGATATTTACCCTAAATGAGTGGGATATTAGAGAAGTCAAGATGGAAGCACCCTTGGGAATGAGTGATCACAGTGTATTGAACTTTGAGTACCTGGTAGAGCTCGGAATTATCCCCCCCGAAAAAGAACTAGGAAACAAAAGGCTGGCATACCGAAAGGGAAATTATGAGGAGATGAGAAGCTTCCTAAGGGAAATACCTTGGGACACAGTCCTCAGAGCTAAGTCTGTACAAGATATGATGAACTATGTCACCCAAAAGTGTCAGGAGGCAGTAAGCAGATACATCCCGGCCCAAAAGGAAAATCCTAGAAACAAAAGAAGAATCCATGGTATAATAGGGCATGTATGGAAGCTAAGAAACTGAACAAAAGGGCATGGAGGAACTTCCGGAATAACAGAACACCAGAAAGCAGACAGAGATACCAGAGAACCTGGAATGAGTATGTCAGGGTGAGAAGAGAAGCAGAGAAAAGTTATGAAAATGATATAGCAAACAAAGCCAAGACCGAACCAAAGCTACTCCACAGTTACATCAGACGGAAAACAACAGTCAAAGAACAGGTAGTAAAACTTAGAACAGGCGAGGACAGGTATACAGAGAATGACAAAGAGGTGTGTGATGAACTCAACAAGAGGTTCCAAGAGGTCTTCACAACAGAACAAGGTGAGGTCACTGTGCTAGGAGAAAGGGACGTAAACCAGGCGGCCTTGGAAGAGTTTGAAATTACGAGAGAGGAGGTCAAGAGACACCTGCTGGATCTGGATGTTAGAAAGGCTGTTGGTCCAGACGGGATCTCGCCATGGGTACTGAAAGAGTGTGCAGAGGCACTTTGCTTGCCACTCTCCATAGTGTATAGTAGGTCACTGGAGACGGGAGACCTCCAAGAAATATGGAAGATGGCGAATGTGGTCCCAACATACAAAAAGGGCGACAGGCAAGAGGCACTGAAATACAGGCCAGTATCCTTGACTTGTATACCATGCAAGGTGATGGAGAAGATCGTGAGAAAAAACCTGGTAGCACATCTGGAGAGAAGGGACTTCGTGACAAATCGCCAACATTGGTTCAGGGAGGGTAAATCTTGCCTGACTGGCTTAATAGAATTCTATGACCAGGTGACACAGATTAAGCAAGAAAGAGAGGGCTGGGCGGACTGCATTTTCTTGGATTGTCGGAAAGCCTTTGACACAGTACCGCATAAGAGGCTGGTACATAAGCTGGAGAGACAGGCAGGTGTAGCTGGTAAGGTGCTCCAGTGGATAAGGGAGTACCTAAGCAATAGGAAGCAGAGAGTTACGGTGAGGGGTGAGACCTCTGATTGGCGTGAAGTCACCAGTGGAGTCCCACAGAGCTCTGTACTCGGTCCTATCTTGTTTCTGATATATGTAAATGATCTCCCAGAGGGTATAGATTCATTTCTCTCAATGTTTGCGGACGATGCCAAAATTATGAGAAGGATTAAGACAGAAGAGGACTGTTTGAGGCTTCAAGAAGACCTAGACAAACTGAAGATATGGTCGAACAAGTGGTTGTTAGAGTTCAACCCAACCAAATGTAATGTAATGAAGATAGGTGTAGGGAGCAGGAGGCCAAATACAAGGTATCATCTGGGAGAGGAAATCCTTCAAGAGTCAGAGAAAGAAAAAGACTTGGGAGTTGATATCACGCCAGACTTGTCTCCTGCAGCACATATCAAGAGGATAACATCAGCGTCATATGCCAGGCTGGCCAACATACGAACGGCATTCAGAAATTTGTGTAAAGAATCATTCAGAACTGTGTATACCACATATGTCAGGTCAATTCTGGAGTATGCAGCCCCAGCATGGTGTCCATATCTAGTCAAGGATAAGACTAAACTGGAAAAGGTTCAAAGATTTGCCACCAGACTAGTACCCGAGCTGAGAGGTATGAGCTACGAGGAGAGACTACGGGAATTGAACCTCACTTCGTTGGAAGACAGAAGAGTTAGGGGGGACATGATCACCACATTCAAGATTCTCAAGGGAATCGACAGGGTTGATAAAGACAGGCTATTTAACACAAGAGGCACACGCACTAGGGGACACAGGTGGAAACTGAGTGCCCAAATGAGCCAGAGAGATATTAGAAAGAACTTTTTTAGTGTCAGAGTGGTAGACAAATGGAATGCATTAGGAAGTGATGTGGTGGAGGCTGACTCCATACACAGTTTCAAGTGCAGATATGATAGAGCCCAATAGGCTCAGGAATCTGTACATCTGTTGATTGATGGTTGAGAGGCGGGACCAAAGAGCCAGAGCTCAACCCTCGCAAACACAACTAGGTGAGTACAACTAGGTGAGTACACACACACACACACACACAAACACACACACATACACACAGGGGCCTCGTAGCCTGGTGGATAGCGCGCAGGACTCGTAATTCTGTGGCGCGGGTTCGATTCCCGCATGAGGCAGAAACAAATGGGCAAAGTTTCTTTCAACCTAAGTGTCCCTGTTACCTAGCAGTAAATAGGTACCTGGGAGTTAGTCAGCTGTCACGGGCTGCTTCCTGGGGTGTGTGTGTGTGGTGTGAAAAAAAAAAAAAAAAAAAAGTAGTTAGTAAACAGTTGATTGACAGTTGAGAGGCGGGCCGAAAGAGCAAAGCTCAACCCCCGCAAAAACACAACTAGTAAACACAATTAGTAAACACACACACACACACACATGGAATGCATTAGGAAGTGAATGGAATGCATAAGAAAGTGATGTAGTGGAGGCTGACTCCATACACAATTTCAAGTGTAGATATGATAGAGCCCAATAGGCTCAAGAATCTGTACATCTGTTGATTGACGGTTGAGAGGCGGGACCAAAGAGCCAGAGCTCAACCCCCGCAAACACAACTAGGTGAGTACAACTAGGTGAGTACACACACACACACACACACACACACACACACACACACACACACACACACACACACACACACACACACACATACACACACACACACACACACACACACACACACACACACACACACACACACACACACACACACACACACACACACACACACACACACACACACACACACACACACACACACACACACACACACACACACACACACACACACACACTCACACACACACACTCACACACACACACACACACACACACACACACACACACACACACACACACACACACACACACACACACACATTGACCCACGAAGACTGCCCAAATATGAATACCATCATCCGCACCAGTTGGTGTTCCCAGGCAGGTCACTCATCCAAGTACTAACCAAAGTCAACGTTTCTTAACTTGGCTGATGTGGTGAGAAGCAGTGTTCTCAAGGTGCAAAAATGTAAAAAAAAAGTCAAAGTAAGGCTGTTGCTATTATATACAAATAGTAGCCAATCACATGTCAGTGAGTTAGGGAATGAGTGGGTCAAGATAATGGTAACTGTGGCGGAGGATACTCACACATACCAGCTAATTCTCTATTAATGATAGTGCTTATAGCAACTATTTAGTCAACATGTAACCAACAACAAATGGACTGTTGCTCCAAAATGGAAATGTTGGGATGCTATTGATTTCGCACAAATTGCATACAAATGCCACCCACTTACCGGTAATTAAAGAACCTAAGCAAAACTCTTCAAAGAATAAATGACTAATCTTAGGCTCTCCTAATCTCATAATAAAGATATGCTCTCTTAGGCTTCATTTAGTTAATAAATGTAACATCATTGACTCGGGGGACAGGCAGATTATATATACACATGTTAGGCTTATAACACCTACCCCCACAAGGTCCACCTAATGACTAACCCTCGCTAACTCACCAGGATGCAAGTAGCTCACTAACTCCTCGATACCTATTTACTACTAAGTGAATAGAGGCATTAAGTGAAAGAAAACGCTACCAACAATAACAACCCTGTCCGACCGGGATTCGAACCCTTGAATCCCCGATTGTCAGTCGTGAAGGAACAAGTCATTCATTTATGTGTACTCACCTATTTGTGGCAGCAGGATCGAGCATTAATCTTGGAGTGAGTCCTTTTAGCCGTCGGTTGTTTAAAGCAGTGACTCCTGGCTTATTTCCCTAAACCTAACCTAAACCTAATCCTAACCTATAATCTAAACTAACCTAAAACATAAGAACATAAGAACAAAAGAACAAAGGCAATTGCAGAAGGCCTGTTGGCCCATACGAGGCAGCTCCTATTTATAACCACCCAATCCCACTCATATACATGTCCAACCCATGCTTGAAACAATCGAGGGACCCCACCTCCACAATGTTACGCGGCAATTGGTTCCACAAATCAACAACCCTGTTACTGAACCAGTATTTACCCAAGTCTTTCCTAAATCTAAACTTATCCAATTTATACCCATTGTTTCGTGTTCTGTCTTGTGTTGATACTTTTAATACCCTATTAATATCCCCTTTGTTATGTCCATTCACCCACTTGTAAACCTCTATCATGTCACCCCTAACTCTTCGCCTTTCCAGTGAATGCAACTTAAGCTTTGTTAATCTTTCTTCATATGAAAGATTTCTAATTTGGGGAATTAACTTAGTCATCCTACGCTGGACACGTTCAAGTGAATTTATATCCATTCTATAATATGGCGACCAAAACTGAACTGCAAAATCTAAATGGGGCCTAACTAGAGCTAGATATAGCTTGAGAACCACACCAGGTGTCTTGTTACTAATGCTGCGATTAATAAATCCAAGTGTCCGATTTGCCTTATTACGAACATTTATGCATTGATCCTTTTGTTTTAAATTCTTACTAATCATAACTCCCAGATCCCTTTCGCAATCCGACTTCGCAATCTCAACACCATCTAGCTCGTATCTTGTAACTCTATCATCATTACCTAACCTCAGAACTTTACATTTATCAGCATTAAACTGCATCTGCCAATCCTTTGACCATTTCAAAACCCTATCTAGATCAACTTGAAGTGATAGTGAGTCCTCCTCCGAATTAATTTCCCTACCGATTTTCGTATCATCGGCAAATTTGCAAATGTTGCTACTCAAACCTGAATCTAAATCATTTATATATATTATAAACAACAGAGGTCCAAGGACAGAGCCTTGAGGCACTCCACTTACAACATTTTCCCACTCTGACTTGACTCCATTTATACTAACTCTCTGTTTCCTTTGGTATAGCCATGCCCTAATCCAGTTTAATATAGCACCCCCAATACCATGAGCCTCTATCTTTTTAATCAGTCTTTCATGTGGCACTGTATCAAAAGCTTTGCTAAAGTCAAGGTACACAACATCACAATCCTTACCACTATCAACTGCCTCAACTATGCTAGAATAAAAAGATAACAAATTTGTTAAACATGAACGGCCATTTATAAAACCATGTTGCGACTCAATTATTAATTTATGTTTTTCAAGATGAAGACGAATTTTATTTGCTATTATAGATTCGAGTAACTTTCCCACAATAGACGTTAGGCTAATTGGTCGATAGTTAGACGCAAGTGATCTATCTCCTTTCTTAAAAACTGGTATCACATTAGCAACTTTCCAAAACTCTGGCACTCTGCCTGACTCTATTGATTTATTAAATATGGTTGACAGTGGGTCACAAAGCTCCTCTTTGCATTCTTTAAGCACCCTGGAAAACACTTCATCCGGCCCTGGGGATTTGTTTGGTTTGAGTTTTACTATTTGTTGAACATAAGAACATAAGAACATAAGAACATAAGAACAAAGGCAACTGCAGAAGGCCTGTTGGCCCATACGAGGCAGCTCCTATTCTATAACCACCCAATCCCACTCATATACTTGTCCAACCCGTGCTTGAAACAATCGAGGGACCCCACCTCCACCACGTTACGCGGCAATTGGTTCCACAAATCTACAACCCTGTTACTGAACCAGTATTTACCCAAGTCTTTCCTAAATCTAAACTTATCCAATTTATACCCATTGTTTCGTGTTCTGTCCTGTGTTGATACTTTTAATACCCTATTAATATCCCCCTTGTTATGTCCATTCACCCACTTGTAAACCTCTATCATGTCGCCCCTAACTCTTCGCCTTTCCAGTGAATGCAACTTAAGCTTTGTTAATCTTTCTTCATATGAAAGATTTCTAATTTGGGGAATTAACTTAGTCATCCTACGCTGGACACGTTCAAGTGAATTTATATCCATTCTATAATATGGCGACCAAAACTGAACTGCATAATCTAAATGGGGCCTAACTAGAGCAAGATATAGCTTGAGAACCACACCAGGTGTCTTGTTACTAACGCTGCGATTAATAAATCCAAGTGTCCGATTTGCCTTATTACGAACATTTATGCATTGATCCTTTTGTTTTAAATTCTTACTAATCATAACTCCCAGATCCCTTTCGCAATCCGACTTCGCAATCACAACACCATCTAGCTCGTATCTTGTAACTCTATCATCATTACCTAACCTCAGAACTTTACATTTATCAGCATTAAACTGCATCTGCCAATCCTTTGACCATTTCAAAACCCTATCTAGATCAACTTGAAGTGATAGTGAGTCCTCCTCCGAATTAATTTCCCTACCGATTTTCGTATCATCGGCAAATTTGCAAATGTTGCTACTCAAACCTGAATCTAAATCATTTATATATATTATAAACAACAGAGGTCCCAGGACAGAGCCTTGAGGCACTCCACTTACAACATTTTCCCACTCTGACTTGATTCCATTTATACTAACTCTCTGTTTCCTTTGGTATAGCCATGCCCTAATCCAGCTTAATATAGCACCCCCAATACCATGAGACTCTATCTTTTTAATCAGTCTTTCATGTGGCACTGAATCAAAAGCTTTGCTAAAGTCAAGGTATACAACATCGCAATCCTTACCACTATCAACTGCCTCAACAATGCTAGAATAAAAAGATAACAAATTTGTTAAACATGAACGGCCATTTATAAAACCATGTTGCGACTCAATTATTAATTTATGTTTTTCAAGATGAAGACGAATTTTATTTGCTATTATAGATTCGAGTAACTTTCCCACAATAGACGTGAGGCTAATTGGTCGATAGTTAGACGCAAGTGATCTATCTCCTTTCTTAAAAACTGGTATCACATTAGCAACTTTCCAAAACTCTGGCACTCTGCCTGTCTCTATTGATTTATTAAATATGGTTGACAGTGGGTCACAAAGCTCCTCTTTGCATTCTTTAAGCACCCTGGCAAACACTTCATCCGGCCCTGGGGATTTGTTTGGTTTGAGTTTTACTATTTGTTTAAGAACATCCTCCCTGGTAACTGCTAAACTCGTCAACCTGTCCTCGTCCCCACCCACATAGACTTGTTCGGCTGAAGGCATATTGTTAAGTTCCTCTTTAGTAAATACAGATACAAAATATTTATTAAAAATACTACTCATCTCTTCATCACTATCTGTTATTTGACCTGTCTCAGTTTTTAATGGACCTATCCTTTCCCTAGTCTTGGTACGATATAACTGAAAAAACCCTTTAGGATTTGTCTTTGCTTGCCCTGCTATGCGAACTTCATAGTTTCTTTTTGCTTTCCTTATCTCTTTTTTAACATTTCTAACCAGTTGTACGAATTCCTGTTCTAAAGTGACCTCCCCATTGTTAATCCTTTTGTACCAAGCTCTCTTTTTACCTATAAGGTTCTTCAAATTCTTTGTTATCCACTTTGGGTCATTAGTATTCGATCTATTCAATTTGTATGGTATACTACGTTCCTGTGCTTTGTTTAGAATATTCTTAAATAAGTAATATATTGAATCCACATCGAAATCCCCATTTAAGTCACCTATCGCTGGGTTCATGTCTCGCTCCAAGACCGGCCCCCACCCCATACCCAAGACTTTCCAATCAATTTGACCCAAAAAATTTCTTAGGCTATTAAAATCAGCTTTTCGAAAATCTGGCACTTTAACAGAATTTTCTCCTACTGGTCTATTCCATTCTATGCTAAATCTGATTTCTTTGTGATCACTGCTCCCTAGCTCACTCCCTATTTCGATGTCATTAATTTGCGTTTCCCTGTTAGTTAACACTAAATCTAAAATATTATTTTCCCGTGTTGGTTCCTTAATGTGTTGCGTAAGAAAGCAATCGTCAATTAATTCTAGAAAATCTTCTGCTTCACTATTCCCTGTTTTGTTCAACCAGTTTATTCCGCTAAAATTAAAGTCACCCATGACATAAATACTGTTAGATCTAGATGCTCTAGATATTTCATCCCATAGATGCTTTGCTTCCATTCTGTCTAAATTTGGTGGCCTATATATTACTCCTATTATAATATTATTAGCTTTTTCGTTTAATTCAATCCAAATAGTTTCTGTGTGTGGCTCTGTTTTGATTCCCTCTTTGAGACTACATTTCAAATTGTCCCTAACATATATGGCTACTCCACCTCCTCGTCTAATATATCTATCTGTGTGAAATAGTTTAAATCCATATATTTGATATTCAGCTAATAGTTCTCTATTTTCTACATTCATCCACGTTTCGGTAAGTGCAATAATATCTATTCTTTCTGTGCAGACAAGAGCATTTAATTCGTTAATTTTATTTCTTAGACTTCTACTGTTAGTGTAATATACCCTAAGTGAATTGTTATTTTGCGGACCTTCTCTTTCCCTGATCGTTTTGCCAATTCCTTTCTCCCACAAACACATATTTTTATTACCTCCTTCCTCCAAATCAATTCCCATACCTCTATCTACTAACAGTTTAAACCCAAACAAACACCTCTAACCACTTCTTCTAACGAGTTCGCAACAGCAACAACCCCAGCTCTCGATAGATGCACCCCATCACGAGCATACATTTCATTTCTTCCATAGAAGTGTTCCCAGTTGTCTATGAAAGATATTGCATTTGATTTGCAATATCTTTCCAGCCGGCAATTGACACCAAGTGCCCTCGATATCCATTCATTTCCCACTCCCTTTCTTGGAAGAATGCCACATATGATCGGGATTCCTCCCTTGCTCCTAACTAACTCTATGGCTGTTTTATACCTCTGAATCAGTTCCTCACTCCTGACTCGACCAACATCATTTCCTCCCACGCTAATGCAAATAATGGGATTGTTCCCATTACCAGCCATAATATCATTCATGTTGTTTATAATATCACCAATGCCAGCTCCGGGATAGCAAACCCTTAACCTGTTCCCCCTATCTCTAGCACAAAACGTTCTATCCAAATACCTTATCTGGGAATCTCCCACAACTAATGTTTGCTTAGGTACTTCCTTTACTTTCTGAGGGGCCTGCGCTTCCTTTCTCTTCGTTGCTTTCCCTTTTGCGCGATCCACAGTCTCTCCACAGCACTCGTCCTCCAAAACGTCAAATGAATTTGAAGTTGCTATGGCGTTTGAAGGCGGCTTTATCAAAGTCTTCTTAAGGCCCCTGTCTTTCGCAACTCTCCAAGACGAGGTCCCTTTACTGCTGGTCTCCTCCTTCGTTACTTCTCGTTGTTTTTTAAGCTGACGCACCTCCTCCCGCAGAGAGTCCAACTCTGTCCTCAGGGCTCCCACTAGAGTCACCAGGTCCTTAACTACAACTTCCATATTGCTATGATAATATAACAACACTCAGGAGCTCCGGTTAACACAACCTCTCACTGTGACTTCACCTGACCGAACATATTGAAGAACATCCTCCCTGGTAACTGCTAAACTCGTCAACCTGTCCTCGTCCCCACCCACATAGACTTGTTCGGCTGAAGGCATATTGTTAAGTTCCTCTTTAGTAAATACAGATACAAAATATTTATTAAAAATACTACTCATCTCTTCATCACTATCTGTTATTTGACCTGTCTCAGTTTTTAATGGACCTATCCTTTCCCTAGTCTTAGTACGATATAACTGAAAAAAAAACTTTAGGATTTGTCTTTGCTTGCCCTGCTATACGAACTTCATAGTTTCTTTTTGCTTTCCTTATCTCTTTTTTAACATTTCTAACCAGTTGTACGAATTCCTGTTCTAAAGTGACCTCCCCATTTTTAATCCTTTTGTACCAAGCTCTCTTTTTACCTATAAGGTTCTTCAAATTCTATGTTATCCACTTTGGGTCATTAGTATTCGATCTATTCAATTTGTATGGTATACTACGTTCCTGTGCTTTGTTTAGAATATTCTTAAATAAGTTATATATTGAATCCACATCGAAATCCCCATTTACGTCACCTATCACCTATAACAACCCTGTCCGACCGGGATTCGAACCCTTGAATCCCCGATTGTCAGTCGTGAAGGAACAAGTCATTCATTTACGTGTACTCACCTATTTGTGCCAGCAGGATCGAGCATTAATCTTGGAGTGTGTCCTTTTAGCCGTCGGTTGTTTAAAGCAGTGACTCCTGGCTTATTTCCCAACCTAACCTAAACCTAATCCTAACCTCTAATCTAAACTAACCTAAAACCTAAGCTAACCTCTAACTTAAACTAACCTAAAACCTAACCTAACCTAACTGCCTAATGGAGTTAATATTCTTATTATTTATAACCTATATAAGTCAAAGGTTTATAAAGGTTATTTAAGGAACAAGTTTATCTTTTATATATATATTTTATATATTATATTTATTTATATATTATATAATATATTTTATATTTTATAATAATATTTTATAATAATATTTTTATAATAATATTTTATAATAATTTTCTTTAATATAGTTTTAAATTTTTTTTAATAAATTT
Organism: Procambarus clarkii; assembly: GCF_040958095.1. Classification (NCBI taxonomy): domain Eukaryota; kingdom Metazoa; phylum Arthropoda; class Malacostraca; order Decapoda; family Cambaridae; genus Procambarus; species Procambarus clarkii. The sequence continues at coordinate 3,555,463 of NC_091193.1, read as the reverse complement.
TAAATTTTCTTAAAAAAATTTAATAAATATTTAATATAATTTAATATATTAAAGTTATAAAGGTTTATAAAGTAATGGTTGATTAGGTTAGGTTAATTTAGGTTAGTTAGGTTTATATATTTTAGTTATATACTTTTAATTTAATCCATTTATTTTTTAATCCATTTTATTTTTATTATTATTATTTTAATCCATTATTATTTAATCCATTTATTTATTAATTCATTTTATTCATTCATTTATTATTAATTTAATCCATTTAAGTAATAAATAAACTACATTTAAATTTAGACTCTAAGTCTAAATCTAAGTCTACTAAACTACTAAAAAACTAGATTTTTAACTCCAATTAAATTGGAGTTAAATTAATTTAAAATGATTTATTTTTATCAAGAAAATAAAATTGTAATTTAATTATATCCTCCCTCCCACCCTTCCTTCCTCCCTTCCTCTCTCCCTCCGTAATAAGTCCTGTTCGTAATATTAATATGTTCGTAATAAGGCAAATCGAACACTTGGATTTATTAATCGCAGCGTTAGTAACAAGACCCCTGGTGTGGTTCTCAAGCTATATCTTGCTCTAGTTAGGCCCCATTTAGATTATGCAGTTCAGTTTTGGTCGCCATATTATAGAATGGATATAAATTCACTTGAACAGAAAAAATAGATATTATTGCACTTACCGAAACGTGGATGAATGTAGAAAATAGAGAACTATTAGCTGAATATCAAATATATGGATTTAAACTATTTCACACAGATAGATATATTAGACGAGGAGGTGGAGTAGCCATATATGTTAGGGATAATTTGAAATGTAGTCTCAAAGAGGGAATCAAAACAGAGCCACACACAGAAACTATTTGGATTGAATTAAACGAAAAAGCTAATAATATTATAATAGGAGTAATATATAGGCCACCAAATTTAGACAGAATGGAAGCAAAGCATCTATGGGATGAAATATCTAGAGCATCTAGATCTAACAGTCGGTCAGGTGAAGTCACAGTGAGAGGTTGTGTTAACCGGAGCTCCTGAGTGTTGTTATATTATCATAGCAATATGGAAGTTGTAGTGAAGGACCTGGTGACTCTAGTGGGAGCCCTGAGGACAGAGTTGGACTCTCTGCGGGAGGAGGTGCGTCAGCTTAAAAAACAACGAGAAGTAACGAAGGAGGAGACCAGCAGTAAAGGGACCTCGTCTTGGAGAGTTGCGAAAGACAGGGGCCTTAAGAAGACTTTGATAAAGCCGCCTTCAAACGCCATAGCAACTTCAAATTCATTTGACGTTTTGGAGGACGAGTGCAGTGGAGAGACTGGATCGCGCAAAAGGGAAAGCAACGAAGAGAAAGGAAGCGCAGGCCCCTCAGAAAGTAAAGGAAGTACCTAAGCAAACATTAGTTGTGGGAGATTCCCAGATAAGGTATTTGGATAGAACGTTTTGTGCTAGAGATAGGGGGAACAGGTTAAGGGTTTGCTATCCCGGAGCTGGCATTGGTGATATTATAAACAACATGAATGATATTATGGCTGGTAATGGGAACAATCCCATTATTTGCATTAGCGTGGGAGGAAATGATGTTGGTCGAGTCAGGAGTGAGGAACTGATTCAGAGGTATAAAACAGCCATAGAGTTAGTTAGGAGCAAGGGAGGAATCCCGATCATATGTGGCATTCTTCCAAGAAAGGGAGTGGGAAATGAATGGATATCGAGGGCACTTGGTGTCAATTGCCGGCTGGAAAGATATTGCAAATCAAATGCAATATCTTTCATAGACAACTGGGAACACTTCTATGGAAGAAATGAAATGTATGCTCGTGATGGGGTGCATCTATCGAGAGCTGGGGTTGTTGCTGTTGCGAACTCGCTAGAAGAAGTGGTTAGAGGTGTTTGTTTGGGTTTAAACTGTTAGTGATAGAGGTATGGGAATTGATTTGGAGGAAGGAGGTAATAAAAGTATGTGTTTGTGGGAGAAAGGAATTGGCAAAACGATCAGGGAAAGAGAAGGCCCGCAAAATAACAATTCACTTAGGGTATATTACACTAACAGTAGAAGTCTAAGAAATAAAATTAACGAATTAAATGCTCTTGTCTGCACAGAAAAAATAGATATTATTGCACTTACCGAAACGTGGATGAATGTAGAAAATAGAGAACTATTAGCTGAATATCAAATATATGGATTTAAACTATTTCACACAGATAGATATATTAGACGAGGAGGTGGAGTAGCCATATATGTTAGGGACAATTTGAAATGTAGTTTCAAAGAGGGAATCAAAACAGAGCCACACACAGAAACTATTTGGATTGAATTAAACGAAAAAGCTAATAATATTATAATAGGAGTAATATATAGGCCACCAAATTTAGACAGAATGGAAGCAAAGCATCTATGGGATGAAATATCTAGAGCATCTAGATCTAACAGTATTTATGTCATGGGTGACTTTAATTTTAGCGGAATAAACTGGTTGAACAAAACAGGGAATAGTGAAGCAGAAGATTTTCTAGAATTAATTGACGATTGCTTTCTTACGCAACACATTAAGGAACCAACACGGGAAAATAATATTTTAGATTTAGTGTTAACTAACAGGGAAACGCAAATTAATGACATCGAAATAGGGAGTGAGCTAGGGAGCAGTGATCACAAAGAAATCAGATTTAGCATAGAATGGAATAGACCAGTAGGAGAAAATTCTGTTAAAGTGCCAGATTTTCGAAAAGCTGATTTTAATAGCCTAAGAAATTGTTTGGGTCAAATTGATTGGAAAGGCTTGGGTATGGGGTGTGGGCCGGTCTTGGAGCGAGACATGAACCCAGCGATAGGTGACTTAAATGGGGATTTCGATGTGGATTCAATATATAACTTATTTAAGAATATTCTAAACAAAGCACAGGAACGTAGTATACCATACATATTGAATAGATCGTATACTAATGACCCAAAGTGGATAACAAAGAATTTGAAGAACCTTATAGGTAAAAAGAGAGCTTGGTACAAAAGGATTAAAAATGGGGAGGTCACTTTAGAACAGGAATTCGTACAACTGGTTAGAAATGTTAAAAAAGAGATAAGGAAAGCAAGGGCAGTTGATAGTGGTAAGGATTGCGATGTTGTATACCTTGACTTTAGCAAAGCTTTTGATACAGTGCCACATGAAAGACTGATTAAAAAATAGAGTCTCATGGTATTGGGGGTGCTATATTAAGCTGGATTAGGGCATGGCTATACCAAAGGAAACAGAGAGTTAGTATAAATGGAATCAAGTCAGAGTGGGAAAATGTTGTAAGTGGAGTGCCTCAAGGCTCTGTCCTGGGACCTCTGTTGTTTATAATATATATAAATGATTTAGATTCAGGTTTGAGTAGCAACATTTGCAAATTTGCCGATGATACGAAAATCGGTAGGGAAATTAATTCGGAGGAGGACTCACTATCACTTCAAGTTGATCTAGATAGGGTTTTGAAATGGTCAAAGGATTGGCAGATGCAGTTTAATGCTGATAAATGTAAAGTTCTGAGGTTAGGTAATGATGATAGAGTTACAAGATACGAGCTAGATGGTGTTGTGATTGCGAAGTCGGATTGCGAAAGGGATCTGGGAGTTATGATTAGTAAGAATTTAAAACAAAAGGATCAATGCATAAATGTTCGTAATAAGGCAAATCGGACACTTGGATTTATTAATCGCAGCGTTAGTAACAAGACACCTGGTGTGGTTCTCAAGCTATATCTTGCTCTAGTTAGGCCCCATTTAGATTATGCAGTTCAGTTTTGGTCGCCATATTATAGAATGGATATAAATTCACTTGAACGTGTCCAGCGTAGGATGACTAAGTTAATTCCCCAAATTAGAAATCTTTCATATGAAGAAAGATTAACAAAGCTTAAGTTGCATTCACTGGAAAGGCGAAGAGTTAGGGGTGACATGATAGAGGTTTACAAGTGGATGAATGGACATAACCGGGGGGATATTAATAGGGTATTAAAAGTATCAACACAGGACAGAACACGAAACAATGGATATAAATTGGATAAGTTTAGATTTAGGAAAGACTTGGGTAAATACTGGTTCAGTAACAGGGTTGTTGATTTGTGGAACCAATTGCCGCGTAACATTGTGGAGGTGGGGTCCCTCGATTGTTTCAAGCACGGGTTGGACAAGTATATGAGTGGGATTGGGTGGTTATAGAATAGGAGCTGCCTCGTATGGGCCAATAGGCCTTCTGCAGTTGCCTTTGTTCTTATGTTCTTATGAACGTGTCCAGCGGAGGATGACTAAGTTAATTCCCCAAATTAGAAATCTTTCATATGAAGAAAGATTAACAAAGCTTAAGTTGCATTCACTGGAAAGGCGAAGAGTTAGGGGTGACATGATAGAGGTTTACAAGTGGATGAATGGACATAACCGGGGGGATATTAATAGGGTATTAAAAGTATCAACACAGGACAGAACACGAAACAATGGATATAAATTGGATAAGTTTAGATTTAGGAAAGACTTGGGTAAATACTGGTTCAGTAACAGGGTTGTTGATTTGTGGAACCAATTGCCGCGTAACATTGTGGAGGTGGGGTCCCTCGATTGTTTCAAGCACGGGTTGGACAAGTATATGAGTGGGATTGGGTGGTTATAGAATAGGAGCTGCCTCGTATGGGCCAATAGGCCTTCTGCAGTTGCCTTTGTTCTTATGTTCTTATGTTCTTATGAACGTGTCCAGCGGAGGATGACTAAGTTAATTCCCCAAATTAGAAATCTTTCATATGAAGAAAGATTAACAAAGCTTAAGTTGCATTCACTGGAAAGGCGAAGAGTTAGGGGTGACATGATAGAGGTTTACAAGTGGATGAATGGACATAACCGGGGGGATATTAATAGGGTATTAAAAGTATCAACACAGGACAGAACACGAAACAATGGGTATAAATTGGATAAGTTTAGATTTAGGAAAGACTTGGTTCAATAACAGGGTTGTTGATTTGTGGAACCAATTGCCGCGTAACATTGTGGAGGTGGGGTCCCTCGATTGTTTCAAGCACGGGTTGGACAAGTATATGAGTGGGATTGGGTGGTTATAGAATAGGAGCTGCCTCGTATGGGCCAACAGGCCTTCTGCAGTTGCCTTTGTTCTTATGTTCTTATGTTCTTATGTTCTCCCTTCCTCCCTTCCTCTCTCCCTCCCTTCCGTCCCTCTGTTACCTGTGACACGAAGTTATCCGCGTATCTTAGGGATTTCCGTGTATCTTAGGGATTTCCGTGTATCTTAGGGATTTAGGGTTATCAATGGGGTTTTGGGTCCAGGAAGCCATTTGTGTCCCCTCAAATTGCCTCCCTTATCCCCACCCACCTAGTTTCGAATCCCGTATCACACGGATTCACCAATCACACGGAAATGTATCCGTGTGATCAATCCGTGTGACTATCTGTGATTGTCTGTGATACACGGACATGTTTCCATGGATACACGGACATGTGTATCCATGGGGTTCTGGGTCCAGGAAGCCATTTGTGTCGACCCAAATTGCCTCCCTTCTCCCCACCTGAAATCCAGGTGGATTGAAAGACCTGACCGAGGTCAGTGGATCCAGGTATCCGTCCGTGGGCCCCCGGATTTCAACCCTTCCCCACATTCCAAGAGGCAGTCAATCAATTTCGGCTATCCAGAGAAACTATCGAAACTGATGCTTCTACAGGAGAGGACATCACAGAAATCTATCTGTGCCCTGTAGTTGCAACCGTTGCGACAGGCTCGAACGCAGGTCTATCCGGATTAAGAACATGTTCTATCCGACTAGGCCACGCTGGAGTTGCCTTCTGAATCAAATTTGGCACCTGTATTTATACCTCGGAGCAAGCGGGGAGAGGTAGTGTCTATTTATAAACAATTGCAATGACTGACATGAAGTTGTGAGTTTGTATTGACAGTTAAAAATAAATGGCAGCGTTATTCGATGAGGTTGCTGTCCAGTGAAGCAGTGTCATGAATGAAAGAATATAGGAGAATTTAGGCTAACTGACTGACATGTGTATGTTTAAAAGTGTGTATTAATTAATATTTAGTGTTGTGTGTCCAAAAGAGGCGAACGGTTTGCTGGGAAAATATAGCCTTATCGCCGCCTTTTTCTCTGACGGGGATTGAGGGGAGGGGGGGGTAACAGTGGGATTGGGAAGGGAGTAGGGATATGGCGGCCACTGTTGGGGGAAGGTTGGTGGTAGGGGGGTTCAGGGGAGCTATCGTGGGTAGCTCCCCTGTCCTGTGGGTAGTGATGAGTAGGGGGGGTGAGGGGGGGGAAAGGGAGAGATGGCAGTTAGGTATTTAAACTTACTTTTTAGAGATAGGTTATATATGGTAAGGTGTTTAGGACGGAATAAGAAAAGTGTTTGGGGCTGAGTTGAGTATATTAGTTATTGTGATTCATGTTAGAAAGAATGTAGGTGCTTGAAATGTTTAAAGGTTTGTTAATGATTCATTTGTTTAATACTGTATGAATTAACGGTAAGTGAACACTGGAGATTGATATTCAACAGCATATTGAGTGGACAAGTTTAAGCAGGCAGGCAGGCAGTAATTGTACTGTACTATTCAGTAATTGGCATATTTTCGTTATAAAAAGACGTAATTTCAAACTGCAAATACGTGCAGAGAGCCAGAATTTGGCTCCAAAATATGGCTCAAGGGTCGAATTTGGGATGTTTGGGATATTTTGAAAACTGCAGGGGCGGTTTGGGCAAAATGTGACCCATCGCCGCTCTCAGTAATTGGCATATTTTCGGTATAAAAAGTAGTAATTTCATACTACTAACACGCGCACAGAGCCAGAATTTGGCTCCAAAGCATTGCTTGAGGGTCGAATTTGGGATATTTTGAAAACTGCAGGGGGAGTTTAGGCAAAATGTGACCCATCGCGTCTCTCAGTAATTGGCATATTTTCGGTATAAAAAGTCGTAATTTAAACAGCGAATACGTGCAGAGAGCCAGAATTTGGCTCAAAAATAAGGCTCAAGCGTTGAATTTGGGATGTTTGGGATAGTTTGAAAATTGCAGGGAAGGTTTAGGCAAAATGTGATCAATCGTCACTTTCAGTAACTGGCATATTTTCGTTATAAAAAGACGTAATTTCAAACTGCGAATACGTGCAGAGAGCCTGAATTTGGCTCCAAAATATGGCTCAAGCGTTGAATTTGGGATGTTTGGGATATTTTGAAAACTGCAGGGAGGGGTTGGGGCAAAATGTGATCCATCGCCGCTTTCAGTAATTAGCACATTTTCGGTATAAAAAGTCGTAATTTCAAACTGCGAATACGTGCAGAAAGCCAAAATGTGGCTGCAAAATACAGCTCAAGGGTCTAATTTGGGATGTTTGGAATATTTTGAAAACTTTAAAGGGTTTGGGCAAAATGTGACCCATCGCCGCTCTCAGTAATTGGCATATTTTCGGTGTAAAAAGTCGTAATTTCAAACTGCGAATACGTCCAGAAAGCCAGAATTTGGCTCCAAAATATGGCTCAAGCGTTGAATTTGAGATGTTTGGGATATTTTGAAAACTGCAGGGGGGGGGGGGGGGTTTGGGCCAAATGTGATCCATCGCGGCTCTCAGTAAATCGCATATTTTCGGTGTAAAAAGTCGTAACTTCAAACTACGAATACGTGTAGAGAGCCAGAAATTGGCTCCAAAATATTGTTCAAGGGTCGAATTTGGGATGTTTGGGATATTTTGAAAACTGCAGGGAGGGTTTGGGCAAAATATGATCCAACGCTGCTTTCAGTAATTGGCATATTTCCGGTATAAAAAGTAGTAATTTCTAACTGCGAATACGTGCAGAAAGCCAGAATTTGGCTCCAAAATATGGCTCAAGGGTCGAATTTGGAATGTTTGGGATATTTTCAAATCTGCAGGGGGGTTTTGGGCAAATGTGACCCATCGCCGCTCTCAGTAATTGGCCAATTTTCGGTATAAAAATTCGTAATTTTAAATTGCGAATTCGTGCAGAGAGCCAGAATTTGGGTTCAAAATATAGGTTAAGCGTCGAATTTGGGATGTTTGGGATATTTGAAAACTGCAGGGAGGGTTTGGCTAAAATGTGACCAATCGCCGCTCTCAGTAATTGGCACATTTTAGGTGTAGAAAGTCGTACTTTCAAACTGCGAATACGTGTAGAGAGCCACAATTTTGCTCCAAAATATGGCTCAAGGGTCGAATTTGGGATGTTTGGGATATTTTGAAAACTGCAGGGAGGGTTTGGCTAAAATGTGACCCATCGCCGCTCTCAGTAATTGGCACATTTTCGGTATAAAAAGTCGTAATTTCAAACTGCGAATACGTGCAGAGAGCCAGAATTTTGCTCCAAAATATGGCTCAAGCGTCGAATTTGGGATGTTTGGGATATTTTGAAAACAGTGAGGGTCTGGCCAAAAAGTGATCCATCGCCACTTTAATTTTTAATTGGCATGTTTTCGGTATAAAAAGTCATAATTTCAAACTGCGAATACGTGCAGAAAGCCAGAATTTGGCTCCAAAATATGGCTGAAGCGTCGAATTTGGGATGTTTTGGATATTTTTAAAACTGCAAAGGGGGTTTCGTGCAAAATGTGACCCATCGTTACTCTGAATTATTGGCATATTTTCGGTATAGAAAGACGTAATTTCAAACTGCGAATACGAGCAGAAAGCCAGAATTTGACTCCAAAATATGGCTCAAGGGTCGAATTTGGGATGTTTGTGATATTTTGAAAACTGCAGGGGGGATTCGGGCAAAATGTGACCCATCGCTGCTCTCAGTAATTGACATATTTTCGGTGTAAAAGGTCGTAATTTCAAACTGTGAATACCTGCAGAGAGCCAAAATTTGGCTCCAAAATATGGCTCAGGAGTCGAATTTGGGATGTTCGGGATATTTTAAAAACTGCAGGGAGGATTTGGGCAAAAAGTGATCAATCTCTGATTTCAGTAAGTGGAATATTTTCGGTATTAAAAGTCGTTATTTAAAACGACGAATACGTGCAGAAAGCCAGGATTTTGAAAACTGCAGGTGGGTTTGGGCAAAACGTGACCCATTGTCGCTTTCAGGAATTGGCATAATTTCGGTATAAAACAGTCGTAATTTCAAACTGTGAATACGAGCAGAGGGCCAGAATTTGGCTCCAAAATAAGGTTCAAGGGTCAAATTTGGGATGTTTGGGATATTTGGAAACTGCAGGGGGGTTTGGACAAAATGTAACCCATTCCGGCTCTCAGTAATTGGCATATTTTCGGTATAAAAAGTCGTAATTTCAAACTGCAAATACGTGCAGAGAGCCAGAATTTGGCTCCAAAATATGGCTCAAGCGTCAAATTTTGGATGTTTGGGATATTTTGAAAACTGCAGGGAGGGGATGGGGCAAAATGTGATCCAACGCCGCTTTCAGTAATTAGCATATTTTCGGTGTAAAAAGTCGTAATTTCAAACAGCGAATACGTCCAGAAAGCAAGAATTTGGCTCCAAAATATGGCTCAAGCGTTGAATTTGGGATGTTTGGGATATTTTGAAAACTTCAAAGGGGTTTGGGCAAAATGTGACCCGTCGCCGCTCTCAGTAATTGTCATATTTTCGGTGTAAAAAGTCGTAATTTCAAACTGCGAATACGTCCAGAAAGCTAGAATTTTACTCCAAAATATGGCTCAAGCGTTGAATTTGGGGTGTTTTAGATATTTTGAAAACTGGAGGGGGGGTTTCGGCAAAATGTGACCCTTCGCCGCTCTCAGTAATTGGCGTATTTTCGGTGTAAAAATTCGTAACTTCAAACTGCGAATACGTGCAGAGAGCCAGAATTTGGCTCCAAAATATTGTTGAAGGGTCGAATTTGGGATGCTTGGGATATTTTGAAAACTGCAGGGAGGGTTTGGGCAAAATATGATCCAACGCCTCTTTCAGTAATTGGCATATTTTCGGTATAAAAAGTAGTAATTTCTAACTGCGAATACGTGCAGAAAGCCAGAATTTGGCTCCAAAATATGGCTCATGGGTCGAAGTTGGGATGTTTGGGATATTTTCAAATCTACAGGGGGGTTTTGGGCAAATGTGACCCATCGCCGCTCACAGTAATTGGCATATTTTCGGTATAAAAAATCGTAATTTCAAACTGCGAATACGTGCAGAGAGACAGAATTTGGCTTCAAAATATGGGTTAAGCGTCGAATTTGGGATGTTTGGGATATTTTGAAAATTGCAGGGAGGGATTGAGTCAAAATGAGATCCATCGCTGCTCTCAGTAATTGGCATATTTTCAGTATAAAAAGGCGTAATTTCAAACTGCGAATTCGTGCAGAGAGCCAGAATTTGGCTCCAAAATATGGCTCGAGGGTCGAATTTGGGATATTTTGGATATTTTCAAAACTGCAGTGAGGGTTTGGTCAAAATGTGATCCATCGCCACTTTCATTAATTGGCATATTTTCGGTATAAAAAGTCGTAATTTAAAACTGCGAATACGTGCAGAGAGCCAGAATTTGGAGCCAGAATTTTGAATTTGGAGCCAGAATTTGACTGTGTATGGAGTCAGCCTCCACCACATCACTGCCTAACGCATTCCATCCGTTAACTACTCTGACACTGAAAAAGTTCCTTCTAACGTCTCTGTACTTTATGTGGGTACTCAGTTTCCACCTGTGTCCCCTTGATCGTGTCCCACCAGTGATGAATAGTTTATCCTTGTTTACCCGGTAGATTCCTCTGAGGATTTTTTAGGTTGTGATCATGTCTTCCCTTACTCTTCTGTCTTCCAGTGTCATAGTGAACACCACGCCAAATGTAGTGAACATTACGCCAAGGGTAGTGAACACCACGCCAAGGGTAGTGAGCGCCACACCAAGGGTAGTGAAAACCATGTCAAGGGTAGTGAACACCACGCCAAATGTAGTGAACATTACGTCAAGGGTAGTGAACACCACGCCAAGGGTAGTGAGCGCCACACCAAGGGTAGTGAAAACCATGTCAAGGGTAGTGAACACCACGCCAAGTTCAGTGAACACCACTCCACGTTCAGTGAATACCACGCCAAGGGTAGTGAATCTAAGGGTAGTGAACACCATGCGAATGGTAGTGAACACCAAGCAAAAGGTTTAAAAATATCTCAAACATCCCAAATTCAACCCTTGAGCCTCATTTTGGAGCCAAATTCTGGCTCTCTGCATGTATTCGCAGTTTGAAACTACGAATTTTTATACCGAAAAAGGCCAATTATTGAAAACGGCAATGGATCACACTTTGCCCAAACCCTCCCAGCAGTTTTCGAAATATCCCAAACATCCCAAATTCGACGCTTGAAATATATTTTGGAGCCAAATTCTGGCTCTCTGCACGTATTCGCAGTTTGAAATTATAATTTTTATACGGAAAATATGCCAATTACTGAGAGCGACGATAGGTCACATTTTGCTCAAACACGCGTGCGGTTTTCAAAATATCAGAAACATCCCAAATTCGACGCTTGAGCCATATTTTCGAGACAAATTCTGGCGCTCAGCACGTATTCGCAGTTTGACATTTCGACTTTTTATACCAAAATACGCCAATTACTGAGAGCTGCGATGGGTCACATTTTGCCCAACCCCCCCCCCCCCCCTCCCCCTGCAGTTTGCAAAAAGTCCAAAACTTCATAAATTCGACCCATGAGCCATATTATTGAGCCAAATTTTGGCTTTCTGCACGTATTCGCAATTTGAAATTACGACATTTTATACGGAAATAATGCCAATTACTGAAAGCAGCGATGGATCACATTTTGCCCAAACCCTCCATGCAGTTTTCAAAATATCCCAAACATCCCAAACTCGACGCTTAAGCTATATTTTGGAGCCAAATTTGGGCTCTCTGTACGTATTCGCCGGTTTAAATTACGACTTTTTATACCGAAAATATGTCAATTACTGGGAGCGGCGATGGGTCACATTTTTTCCAAAGCCTCCCTGCAGTTTTCGAATTATCCCAAACATCCCAAATTCGACCCTTGAGCCATATTTTGAAGCTAAATTCTGGCTTTCAGCCCATATTCGCAGTTTGAAACTATGATTTTTATACTTATAATGTACCAATTACTTAGAGTGGCGATGGGTCACATTTTGCCCAAACCCCCGTGCAGCTTTCAAAATATCCAAACATCCTAAATTCGACGCTTGAGACATATTTTGGAGCCAAATTCTGGCTCTTTGCATGTATTCACAGTTTGAAACTATGACGTTTTATACCGAAAATATGCCAAATACTGAGAGCGGCGATGGATCACATTTTGCCCAAGCCCTCCCTACAGTTTTCAAAATATCCCAAACATCCCAAACCCGACGCTTGACCCATATTTTGGAGCCAAATTCTGGCAATCTGCATGTATTCGCAGTTTGAAATTACCACTCTTTACACCGAAAAAATGCCAATTACTGAAAGCGGCGATGAATCACATTTTGCCCAAACCCTCCCTGCAGTTTTCAAAATATCCCAAACATCCCAAACCCGACGCTTAAGCTATATTTTGGAGCCAAATTTGCGCTCTCTGTACGTATTCGCCGGTTTAAATTACGACTTTTTATACTGAAAATAAGCCAATTGCTGAAAGCAGCGATGGATCACATTTTCTCCAAACTCTCCCTGCAGTTTTCCAAATATCCCAAACATCTTAAATTGGACGCTTGAGCCATATTTTGTTGCAAATTCTGGCTCTCTGCACATATTCGCAGTTTGAAATTACGACTTTTTATACCGAAAATATGTCAATTACTGAGACCAGCGATAGGTCACCTTTTGTTCAAACCCCTCCTGCAGTTTTTAAATATCTCAAACATCCCAAATTCGACCCTTGAGCCTTATTTTGGAGCCAAATTCTGGCTCTCTGCATGTATTCGCAGTTTGAAATTACGACATTTTATACCGAAAAAATGCCAATTATTGAAAGCGGCAATAGATCAAATTTTGCCCAAACCCTCCCTGTAGTGTTTAAAATATCCCAAACATCCCAAATTCGACGCTGGAGCTATATTTAGGAGCCAAATTCTGGCTCACTGCACGTATTCGCAGTTTGAAATTACGACGTTTTATACTGAAAGTATGCTAATTACTTAGAGCTGCGATGGGTCACATTTTGCCCGAACCCACTCTGCTGTTTTCAAAATATCCCAAACGTCCCAACTTTGACGCTTGAGCTATATTTAGGAGCCAAATTCTGGCTTTTTGCACGTATTTGCAATATGAAATTACGATTTTTATACCGAAAATATGCCAATTACTGAAAGCAGCGATGGATCACATTTAGCCCAAAACCTCCTTGTATTTTTCAAAATATCCAAAACATCCCAAATTCGATGCTTGAGTCATAATTTGGAGCCAAATTCTCGATCTCTGCAAGTATTCGCAGTTTGAAATTACGACATTTTATACTGAAAATATGTCAATTTAAAGAGAGCGGCGATGGATCACATTTTGCCCAAACCCTCCCTGCAGTTTTCAAAATATCCCAAACATCCCAAATTCGACCCTTGAGGTATATTTTGGAGCAAAATTTTTACATCAAATAAAAAAACGAGGTTGCGTATTATTTTGATCATTAAAAAGACATATGAAAACGTTGTTTCCAATTGAAATGATAAAAATCAATGTGTTTTGATTAGAATTACCTAAAATGTTCCTGAATTTCCGTATATATTACTGTAGGAATAGGTACTCGTAAAGCCGCTTTAATCCGGCTGAAACGTAGAAATATGCAATAAAACAGAATTTCACTCCTAATCAATACCTAACTCACTATTTTAACGAGGTATAAATAGTTGATTGAAAATCTTGTATTTAAGGTTAATTTGCAACTATTTACGTGTTTGAATCATATATATCGTAAATTTATTGAATTAATAGCAAAAAAAAAAGAAAATGATTGAAAACGCGGAAAAACGGCCAAATATTGTCAAAATCGTTGATATTTGGATGAAATATTATAAAGGAAACAACGATGAAAAACCTCAAAGTATTGGTAAATTCGATGATTTTATATTCAAAGCACAATGCAAGAAAACTTGCTTAAAAACGCATTATTATGTGAAATTCTGAGATTTGTAGGCAAAATCACATATAGTGGGAGAAAATGAAGTATTACCAAACTATTAATAAATTCGAACATTTTTACCTATATTCACTCTACATGGAAACGTGAAAAAAGTCACTATAATACCAAATTTGAGGATTTTTACATCAAATCATAGAGCGAGGTTGCGAATTATTTTGGAGCCGGTCGGCCGAGCGGACAGCACGCTGGACTTGTGATCCTGTGGTCCTGGGTTCGATCCCAGGCGCCGGCGAGAAACAATGGGCAGAGTTTCTTTCACCCTATGCCCCTGTTAACTAGCAGTAAATAGGTACCTGGGTGTTAGTCAGCTGTCACGGGCTGCTTCCTGGTGTAACACGGGTTTGGGTCCTCTCACTACTTATCTTATCTTCTTGGCCCTCTACCCGTATTCTTACTTTTTTATTCTCTACCAAGGGACTCCAAAACTTTTATCAAAGCCAACTCCACGCCACGTGGTCCTAAGACGATTGACCGACTTAGGATTCTACACCCAGTATGACGTGACCTAAGCTCTGAGCAAAACCCTAGAGTCACCTCTGCTGCCACCACCAGACCAGTAACACAGAGCAATGATCGAGGTCTGGATCGATCACGCTAATTAATCAACCTTGGGGCTTGATCCCCACTAGTAGTTTATAACCTCGGAAACTTGAGTGTGGAATTAATTACACGGGAATGATTCGATGTTAGAATCGGCGCCCAATCCAACTCTGCCTCGTGTGGACCACGTGACCAGGACAAGTTTACACATAAAACACATGGAAATAATGAAATGCAAAATATTAACAAATTTAATTTATTAAAAGAAAACTAAAACAAAATCTAAATATGTTCACTCCCTGTCACTTTAACACTCCCTACTTGACCTGAATGGCAATTGAGACTATTTCTATACATAACCATAGCAACTATACCTCTATGTTTTCCAGCTAAGATGTTGGGCTGGTCTCGGGAAGAGGTAAGATGTTTGACCTCTCCCAGCTGCTTCCGTGACCACACTGATCTCTCCTCGTCTGATCTCGCCCAGACTAGAACATTGTATTGTTCCGCATCGCTTACCCAGTTACTTTAGCAAGGTTAAGTTATAACAATTATCCTCTGTTTATACTGAATTGATCCAGACTGGTTGAATTATTTTACTTTAATTAGATTACACAAACATCTAACGGCAAAGCTGTTCCCGATCACAAAAATGGTTATTAAAACTTTGAGAAATGTTAGACATGTCACCCCTGCTGACCTATGACCGCCGGTCACTCCGCCTTAAAAGTTAGATCTGATTCGTGACGTCACTGATGGTGACTTAAACTCAATAATTAGAATACTCTTGATATTGTATCCAGTACTATTATACAATACAATTTTAATGCAAAATGAATAAAGGCTAATTTTCTCTAAATTACTGAATACTATAGGATGATTCATTATACGCAGCTATGGACAAAGATGCCCGCCATTTGTGACTCAGACCTGCTAATTCCCAGGGGACTGGGCGTTGTTGAGAGGTCAGGTCCCTACTCGAACTTCTGGAACCTTCTGGAATAATTCTTACAACAGCCTAGTTTGTTACAACCCCCCCCCCCCCCCCGCACAAGCACTTAGTAAACCTTGTTAATTTGTTAAAATTCACGAGGTTTAGTATCCAAACCCACAATTCAACTCATGCCACAAACAAAAGCTACCCTAACTAATAAAATTTGACAAATAATAGTCCAACATCATAATAAACATGTTCATATTTCATAAATTTTTCAGCTGTCAACTGACAGCAATCCTCTAACATCAAGAAACATACATCCTATCCTTACTGACATAGCTAAATAACATGTCCCTACTCTACCATCAAAAACTAGCTATTAAACTCTCTTGGCTCTTCACTAGCCAAGTTCATGTGTCCTCTAGAGCCGGCCACACCGTGCTCAAACAAACATTAAAGTTATATCATCAGACTGAACTTTCAGTCATCCGGGAGCGTACTACGGAACTATCAAGTTCACATCCGTGTACTAACCACTCCCCATCAATGTCAACCTTGACATGTTAAGGAACACACCTAACGTTTATTACATGTATCTAAAAATATAAAAAAAATCCTATACTATATCACAGGTTTCAGCTGACTGTACAGCCAAGTGTTCTCACTCACTAGAAGTGTCAATGTTTATATTGGTCCGCCTCTCCTGTGTTCAAACATTCTGAAAAAAATAGCACAACATAATTTTCCATAACCGTTTGTTCTGGGCTGAGACAATTACACAGGGGCTTCGATTTTGATTACTGACCAATTTATAGAGTAAAATTTTCATATATTATACCAGAATTATTTTAAATCTGTTTTTCAACATTTAAAAAGTATTGTGATTCTAACTCTGTTTTTCAACATTTAAACAAAAGTGTCCAGATGTTCTTTACACAGATGTTCAGAGCCAACTTTGTTGTTTTGTATCAATTGTTCATATTGAGTAATCGAAAAAAAAAATCGATGCTGCTGGATGCTGAATGTAGTCGCTGACGATGACGGTGTCGATCTTGCTTCTCCCCATGTGTAGACATCAATACCTGGTCCTCTTGTACTCCCATCCGGTACTCCTGAATGACGACAGAGTGTAGTAGAGCGGAGTGCCAAGTGACAGCTGTAGAATACTGTTACTTCGGCCATTAATCTTGCTCTCGACAGTCCACACGCCTTCATATCAATCACAGTTCACACGGCAGTCTTGATGTTAAACTTGACGGCGCAGATGACCACAGCAGAGCAGGACTGGATGTACCAACGGTGTCTCTTAGCAGGAGTGGTGTCAGAAGGTCGTAGAGGCGGGTTGCTTGTTTGCAGAACAGGTGAATCTCGTCTTCCATCATTGCTCACGTCATCTCAGGCGTTTCTTGATGTCCCCAGGTTACTAGGCCGTAAACACCAACTGTGTATACCCTCGTACCGCCGACTTTAGGCCAAAGGAGACAATTTTGCGACCTTCTATTGGCGAGTCCCGGTACTCTGTAGGGAAACCGTGCCTTCCACCTGTGACCGCCTTACTTCTGCTTTCTTGTTACTTCAGATGACGTAATCATTAATCTTCCGGCGAAATTCTTGAGTACTGCTACGTGCTTTCCATTTCTTGACCTCTCCTCCAACACTGCTGGAATGGCTGCAGTCTTGATGACGCAGCAGGTGGGTAGTGGTGATCTCGAGACAGCTACCCCGGCGTTGTATGGCATCTCCGGTGACTGCTATAATGTGGACAGCTCGCTGGCCCTGACAACCTCGTTAGTGACGTGAGGCGTCGGCCGGGTGACTCTTGGACAGTCACTTATCCCCAAAGTAACTGATGTATGGGTTACTGGGTCTGGAGGGGGGAGGGCTTTGTGTAACGTGCCTCCCCCCTCGGTCTTTACAGACAAGGGTTCACGTGTGGCTGTAACAACTGGGTCGGTGTACCAATCAGACCTGGGAACAGACAGACACAACACAGCGGAAGCATAGATATACTCTGGGTTTGGTGGAGGTGGAACCCCAGAGCACGGTAAAAGTTGCTACCTGAGTCAAGTATAGACATAGTACATCTCATTGCCTTTACAGGAAAATCTAATGAATACTAAATTATACTAACCAAGGAAGTTACTTTACTGTATAGCGCGAGATCTCGTCACCATAGGGTGGCGAGACTGCACCTGACTACTGATGAGCGATGACAGAGGGTCATCCTCATCTTCTGACTCGTCGGTGAAGCCATGAGTCAGCACTGCTGAGTCAGGAACTAGACCCGCTGAAGGCAGTTCTAATTCCTCTCTAGCATGATAATGTTTCAATTTATTCACGTGAATTGTCCTTTCCACCTGGTCCTCGAACACTCCTTTTATAACAAGATTAACCGGCCCCGCCCTTTTAATTACTCTATATGGTCCTCGCCACCTCGGAGCTAGTTTCCTGCTCTGATTGGCGGGCGCAGCCTCATTCACTCTCAATACGAGGCTTCCTTCCGTCAACTCAAGAGGGCGCACTTTCTTGTCATAAAAATGAGCATACCGAGTCCGTGCCTTCTTGGACGCTTCAGCTGCAATATTCCATGCATTTCTCATTTTTCCAAGGACCTCTGAAGGATAGTCCTCCCCGTATGCAACATTATGTCTGTTAAGCAGACCTGAGGGGAAATTGCATGAATTACCAGTAAACAAATGAAGTGGTTGGGTGTTAATTGATTGGTGGATGGCAGTATTCAAGGCGAACTGAACATAGGGTAGGTGTTCATCCCAGGTGTTTGCATCATGTTCAGCAAGGATTGCAAGCATATCCTTGACTGAACGATTAGTCCGTTCCGTCATTCCGTTTGCTTGTGGGTGGTAGGCTGTTGTAAAAGCCGAAGTTGTCTCTAAAATCTTACAAACTTCTCTAAATATATTCCCATTGAATTCTTGACCCCGGTCAGAGACTAAAACTTTAGGAGGTCCGAATATAGTAACGAACCTACGCAAGAACGCATCTGCAACCGTACGAGAATCCTTCTGAGGTAATGCAACTAGTGTAGTGTATCTAGACAGATGG
Organism: Procambarus clarkii; assembly: GCF_040958095.1. Taxonomy (NCBI): domain Eukaryota; kingdom Metazoa; phylum Arthropoda; class Malacostraca; order Decapoda; family Cambaridae; genus Procambarus; species Procambarus clarkii. The sequence goes on along the minus strand of NC_091193.1, from coordinate 3,536,834 downwards.
TCAACTAGCACCAACACGTATCTGTTACCCGCATGACTGTGGTGTAAATCAATCAGATCGGCCCCCACACGATCTAACGGTTCGCGAATTTCAGGGAATTCCTGAAGTGGGGCTTGTACCTTAAGGGTGCCTTTCCTCCTCTGGCAACGAGGGCACGACTTCACGAAATTGATTACCTCAGAAAGTAATCCTGGAAAATAAAATAGAGACTTTGCTTTTAAGTGGGTTTTAAAGATCCCCGGATGCCCTGCAATTTTTGAAGCATGCGCAAGCTTTAACGCTGATGACCGCAACGCGTCCGGAATAACTAGCTGAAATACTGCCCTATCATTCTGGCTATTAACATAATACAGGACGCCCTGTTTCATCTCAAAATCATGAATAGGTAAATACTTTTTCTTTTTCGGGTATTTTCCTCCCTCTAAATACTCAATAATCTCTTCCCATCTCGGCTCGTTCATCTGGTATTCTCTCATTTTATCTGATGGAATGGTTTCAATATTTTCATTAATCTGAATTGCCGCTATATTTCTACTTAGCGTATCTGGCACAACATGGGCTGGACCAGGCTTGTACAAAATCTGGAACGAGTGGGCCGAAAGTTCGTGAGACCAGCGTGACATTCGTGGGCATTTCGTTCGCTTTTTAAATATGTGTGTTAATGCTCGATGGTCTGTGTAGATTACAAAATGCCGCTGAAATAGGTAAGGCTCGAAATACCTAACTGATTCTACTACTGCCAGTGCCTCCCGATCCGTAGCTGAATAGCGAACTTCAGGTCCTTTGACCTTCCTACTGAAATAGGCTACTGGATGGGGTAAATTATCCGCATCTCGCTGAATTAAGCACCCGCCAATAGCAATACCGCTGGCGTCAGTGTGCACTTCCCACTCTTTCTCAAAATCAGGAATAGCCAATACCGGTGTCGTGATTAGTTGGTCTTTCAGTTTGCGATAGGCCTCGTCATGTTCTGATTTCCACACAAACTTCGCATTTTTCTTTGTCAGATCAGTCAGGGGTGCTGAAATGCCAGCGAAGCCTTCAATATGACGACGAAAATATCCGGCTGCCCCCAAAAACCTACGCACGTCCTTTGCTGTCCTTGGAGTAGGCATGTCAGCAATGGCGCGGCAAGAATCTGGGTCAGGTCGGATACCGTCTGGGCACACCTGGAACCCCAGAAATTTGAATTTCTGAGCCGCCAGGGTGCACTTCTGAACATTCAGCCTGAAACCTGCCTGATCTAACAACTTCAAAGTCTCAGTCAAGTCCTGCAGGTGTTCCTCAAACGTCCTGGAATATATCACAACATCATCCAGGTACGCTAAAGAATGCCTACCCAGTACCGGACTAAGGATAAAGTTGATGGCCCTCTGAAACGACGAAGGCGCTGTCTTCAAACCAAACGGCATCCTACGGAATTGATAAGTGTGCCTACCATCCGAGAATGCTGTTTTTTCCCTATCCTGTTCTGCCACCGGAATCGCCCAATACGCCGATTTTGCGTCAAGAGTTGAGAAATACTTAGCAGCACCAAATTGATCTATTATCTCCTGTATTCGGGGCAACGGATACACATCACCCTTAGTTAGTTCGTTCACCTTCCGGTAGTCAACACAGAAACGATAACTACCGTCCGGTTTCCGAACTAGCACAACAGGAGAGAGCCATGGTGACGTACTAGGCTCTATCACGCCCTGTCTCAACATTTTCTGGCACTCCTCCCTGATAATGTTCTTTGCCTGTTCCGGCAACCTCCACTGTCTTGTGTACACAGGCAAATGGTCACCAGTTGGAATGGTGTGCTCGATCTTATCAAGGAGACCAATCTGGTCATCCTCTGTCGCAAACAATTTCGGGAATTTTCGTAAAACTCCTCTCAGTGCCTTCCTATCCGCCTGTGCAACATGTTGCAAATCAAGTGCTGAAATTAATTTTTCTACTTCCTCTACATTCTGTGCAACATTTCTCGTTTCGTATTGTACTTTGGATGGTGTTTTAGTGTTCAACATATTCAGTGCACTACATTGTGCAGTGACGGCTGGCGTCTCAGCTGACTCATGGTGAAAGATTTCTGAGTCCTCCACCATGGTTCCCTGAGATACCCTATCACCTGCCCTGAAGCGAAAAGTCTTATGTGAAAGATTGACAACTGGAATGAGTGCACCTTTATCGAGCACTACAACTAAGTGATGAGGAATTAATAAACTATCACATCTCCCAGCCACCTGAAGGGTGGTACCTGGTTGTATGTGACGTCCCACGGCTACTTTAATAAATTTAACAGAATGTGGTGGGCAACTCTGTTTGGTCAATGCATGCAAGGCGCATGACCTCTTAACTGTGTCTGGAAGAGACTTAAAAATCAATTTTGGATAGTGCGCATTATATTTCAGCTTCCTCTTAATTGAAGCTACAACTGGGGGATGGTCGATCATCTCCACTGGGTAGGAAGTCTGTCCCAACTGCAACCTGCAGTTCCTAGCCCCTTTTTGAGCAGACAAGGAATAATCAAATCGCGACAGAAAATCAGTTCCCATTAAGATGTGACCAGGAAAATCAAGGTTCTCTACGATCGTACATGTGTGAGGCTGCAATGCCCCATCAATCTCAAAATTAACTGTACCTTGACCTACGATCTCAATCTTTTCCCCATTGACTGCTGTTAATGTCTTTGCGCACCGTTGAAGACGTGCATACTTAAAATTGCTGAAGGCTGACTTTTTAATTACCGTTGCCTGGCTTCCTGTATCAACAAAAGCTGTCAATCTCACACCTTCCACTTTCACCTCAAAAGTAGGCCTACCATCACTAGGAGCCTGCTTTCATGCTTTCGTAGGAGTGACTTCGCAATCCCTCTGTATATGCCCACGCTTCCAGCAGGAGTAACACCTCCGCGGATCTCTGTTGGTACCCCGCGCAGGGTGGCTCGAACTTGCAGCTGAGGGCTGCTTCCCGCCTGATGAACCCGCGCCACAGTTCCTCGGCTTGGCTCCCTCGCCTTTACTTAACGCCTCTACGTATGGCGACAACTGAGTGCCCGGCGTCTCCGTGCGCATCTGCCTGTCTAAGGCTGTGGCGGCCTGGGGTTGGGGTTGAGGTATGGTGTGGGTGACCTCGGGTTGGGGTGTGGATTGAGGTTGGGGTTGAGGTATGGTGTGGGTGACCTCAGGCTGGGGTGTGGATTGAGGTTGGGGTGGGTATGGGGTGGCCTGGGGCTGGAATGGGTATGGGTATGGGTAGGCCTGGGGTTGGAATGGGTATGGGTATGGGGTGGCCTGGGGTTGGGGGAAGGGTTGGTATGGGAACTGAGGATGGGGTTGGTATGGGAATTGAGGATGGGGTTGGTATGGGAATTGAGGATGGGGTTGGGGTTGTTGTAGTGACGGATGAGGTGTACCTAGGTGGTCCCCAGTGGTGTCGGAAGAGGTGCTGTCCTCTACACTTCCACTTCCACTCCCACTGGTCCCCACTGACTGGTCATTATCTGGGTTAAACATTTTCTGTGATTCCTGGTGTGCCACGTCTCTTCTAAACTACCCTATAGTACACCCTCGACCCGGACTCACTACAACCGTGATCTTACACAAATAATAATAACAAAAAAAAATCGCAACTCTTCTCGTCTTCCAAGAGAAAACTACTAAATTCCCAAAATAGGAAATACACCGATTTATCGAGAGAATCGCTGAAGTGAATCCAATGAATGAGTGTCTGCCCCGCACTCGTGTCTGACCGTGAAATATCCCGCAGTTCTATTGCTGAAACCTAAGTCCTTTACGTTAAAAAAAATTAAGGAATCTAATTTATATAAAACAATTTAAATGATAACGCAACTAACGCGCAGCACTCGTGATGGATTAATAAAGAATATTTACTGTACTTGAAGACTAAACGCACTTGAAGTGAGCAGCGTGGCCACTGATGACTGATGGAGCGGGACCAGCTGCGCTGAAAAAAACTAAGTCCCGCGCTTTTTCGCTTAAACGCTGAAAAAATCAAAATTTTTGTTCTGAAGGAAAATAACTAGTTTTACGTTAATAAACCGCTCTAGCGATTAAATATAGACACCCAGGACCTATAAATGCTTACGAAAAATTGAATTTTTATCAAAACTGCGTTTTTACTCAATTGCTGGACTCTGCCAATTTTTCTGACTCCGAGGGAAAAAAAATTCTATCACCCCAAATATCACAAAACTCGTTTAATTCACAAAAATTTGGGTTTCTCGTTCCCAGATATAAATACGTTATTATTTACTACTGACGTTGTATACAGAACAATACTGACACTTCGGGCGGTTTCAACACTCACTAATTCGATTTTCGTCAAAATCAGAGATTTTCACCTCAAATGGACTCTGACAAAATTACGACACGATTTTCTCGAAAAATAACTAAATTCGGCAAAAATGTAATTATCACTGTTTAATGCTTACGGACAGAATTACGTCCCTTGCGCGCACTAGAGAGTAATACCGACCCTAGAATATCCACGAAACATGAAAATTAGAATTTCCGCCAAAAAGTCAGATTCTAGCCCAAGCTGGACTTAGAAAATTTTCCACCTACGTTTCTACTCTAAACAGAATTCTAAGTCTACAAACACAATTCTACCGTCTTACTGGTAAAAACTATAAGCTATCACTCGCGTCGACTGGAGAATCCTAATGACGCCCAGATCATACACGTGACCCACGAATACAAATTAATTACAGTTAACGACTTTCCGACATCGACTTAGCCGAAAACTTATCCCAAAATACTTAGAAATATTCCGCGGACAAATAACATTTACACGCAACTTACTATCCCTTAAACTCCTTCACTTATCTATCGTGACCGACACATAGCCCTAAGTCCAGAGGATTAACTACACTCTAGCAACAACGCCTCTGACTTAGACTAATACAACAGGGAATAGCAAAAATAATGTACGCACTTAGCCTAATATGCAAGAAAATGCTAAACACTTGGGAAAAATTTTAACCGGGGATTGAATGTAAGGGAAAAAAAATTAATCTAGAACGAAAATAAACGGAAAATTACTTTATAAATTGAAGTATACTTAATTCAAAAATGCACTCGACTTAATCATATAATTGTTCCTACCGGCTCGCCGTACCACACCTAGCCTAGAGGCCACACCATCTAGGTTCCAACAGAGCGACACGCAGCTTTCAGCAACAATTATGACTAGGGACGACTCAACCTCCACTAAGTGTGCGATCACTTAGTTGTTGAATCGCTGCTAGGTAGGTTACTAGTCCGTCCCTCGGAGGCCGCAACGCCCTTCACGGATTACGTTTTTCCTAGCGTTTTGGGTCGTCTAATAACGCCCTCGGACTATCTACTGGCGTCCCACAGATATATCCGCCCCGACAGCCCTCAAGGAACTGCTGTTGAGAGTATGGCGGCTCCCAACACCTCTGAATTAATTGCAATGGGTCGAGTATGGTACCCAGTCCAATCAACTCGGAGCGGTCTCCTTTTCAATAAATCTAATTTTAACAACCTAATCTTACTAACTAAACCTTAATCATATCAGCCCGCATGACCCAAGATTCGCCAATCCCCACTCAAACGCACTTGTGGGGCGCACTGCTAATCCTGACCCGCGGCTGTCTCCTTAGCATCCGCGCACGTGTTCGAACGGCTAGACGCGTGAGCCTTTCAACAATTTCAAACAAACTTGTTGAAACCACCGCTGTGCACCATTGTAACACGGGTTTGGGTCCTCTCACTACTTATCTTATCTTCTTGGCCCTCTACCCGTATTCTTACTTTTTTATTCTCTACCAAGGGACTCCAAAACTTTTATCAAAGCCAACTCCACGCCACGTGGTCCTAAGACGATTGACCGACTTAGGATTCTACACCCAGTATGACGTGACCTAAGCTCTGAGCAAAACCCTAGAGTCACCTCTGCTGCCACCACCAGACCAGTAACACAGAGCAATGATCGAGGTCTGGATCGATCACGCTAATTAATCAACCTTGGGGCTTGATCCCCACTAGTAGTTTATAACCTCGGAACTTGAGTGTGGAATTAATTACACGGGAATGATTCGATGTTAGAATCGGCGCCCAATCCAACTCTGCCTCGTGTGGACCACGTGACCAGGACAAGTTTACACATAAAACACATGGAAATAATGAAATGCAAAATATTAACAAATTTAATTTATTAAAAGAAAACTAAAACAAAATCTAAATATGTTCACTCCCTGTCACTTTAACACTCCCTACTTGACCTGAATGGCAATTGAGACTATTTCTATACATAACCATAGCAACTATACCTCTATGTTTTCCAGCTAAGATGTTGGGCTGGTCTCGGGGAGAGGTAAGATGTTTGACCTCTCCCAGCTGCTTCCGTGACCACACTGATCTTCTCCTCGTCTGATCTCGCCCAGACTAGAACATTGTATTGTTCCGCATCGCTTACCCAGTTACTTTAGCAAGGTTAAGTTATAACAATTATCCTCTGTTTATACTGAATTGATCCAGACTGGTTGAATTATTTTACTTTAATTAGATTACACAAACATCTAACGGCAAAGCTGTTCCCGATCACAAAAATGGTTATTAAAACTTTGAGAAATATTAGACATGTCACCCCTGCTGACCTATGACCGCCGGTCACTCCGCCTTAAAGTTAGATCTGATTCGTGACGTCACTGATGGTGACTTAAACTCAATAATTAGAATACTCTTGATATTGTATCCAGTACTATTATACAATACAATTTTAATGCAAAATGAATAAAGGCTAATTTTCTCTAAATTACTGAATACTATAGGATGATTCATTATACGCAGCTATGGACAAAGATGCCCGCCATTTGTGACTCAGACCTGCTAATTCCCAGGGGACTGGGCGTTGTTGAGAGGTCAGGTCAGTTCTCGAACTTCTGGAACCTTCTGGAATAATTCTTACAACAGCCTAGTTTGTTACACTGGGGGTGGAGGCCTGGTCGAGGACCGGGCCGCGGGGACACTAAAGCCCCAAAATCATCTCAAGATAACCTCAAGAAGATTATTAAAAAGGCATATGGAAACATTGTTTCCAATTCAAATGATAAAAATCAATGTGCTTTCTTTAGAATTACCTAAAATGTTCCTGAATTTCCGTTTATATTACGGAAAGAAGAGGTACTCGTAAAACCGCTTTAATCCGGCTGAAACGTCGAAATATACAATAAAAACAGAAAATCACTCCTAATCAATATCTTACTCACTATTTTAACGAGGTACAAATAGTTGACTGAAGATCAAATATTAAGGGTAATTTGCAATTCATTACGTGTTTGAATCATGTTTATCGTAAATTTAATGAATTAATGACAATAAACCGAAAATGCTTGAAAACGTGGAAAAACGACCAAATATTGCCTAAATCGTTGATATTTGGATGAAATTTTATAAAGGAAACAACGATGAAAAAAACTCAAAATATTGCTAAATTCGATGATTTTATGTACCAAGCACAATGCAAGAAAACTTGCTTAAAAACGCAATATTATGTGAAATTCTGAGATTTGTAGGCCTAATCACATATAGTGGGACAACATGAGGTAGTACCAAAATATTAGTAAATTGGAACATTTTTACCTAAAATCACTCTACATGAAAAACGTGAAAAAGTCGCTAAAATACCAATTCAAGAATTTTTACATAAATTCATAGAGGGAGGTTGCGTATTATTTTGATCATTAAAAAGACATATGAAAACGTTGTTTCCAATTCAAATGATAAAAATCAATGTGTTTTCTTTAGAATTGCCTAAAATGTTCCTGAATTTTCGTGTACTCGTAAAACCGCTTTAATTCGGCTGAAATGTCGAAATATGCAATAACAACAGAAAATCTCTCCTAATCAATATCATACTCACTATTTTAAAACACTTTGATGCAACCGGACCGTATATATATGGCCAACTCGGCCAACGGGTTCCGCGCCCGCGCCGTAAATAGCCGGACGATCTAAAAAACAACATATAAAATCCAATTCTTATTTGATTGACTTTGGGTTAGTATGAAAATGTTTGCCATTAAATTTTCGTTTTCTCTAAAAGGCACATGGGCCTGTTTGAGAAAACAGCATTGTATTGTAACTTAGAGGAGAGACTATTGAGTTGTTGACACAACGAGGGTAATCGCCCACTTCACACACTCTTGGTGTGGGGGTTTGGCCAATTTGTGACTCTTCGCCGCTCTCAGTAATTGGCATTTTTCGGTATAAAATGACGTAATTTCAAACCGCGAATACGTGCAGAGAGCCAGAATTTGGCTCCAAAATATAGTTCGAGGGTCGAATTTGGGATGATTGGGATATTTTGAAAACTGCAGGGGGTTTGGGCAAAATGTGACCTTCATTTTTTTGGAATTGGAAATGTGAGCCATATTTTGGAGCCAAATTATGGCTCTCTTCACGTATTCTCCGTTTGAATTACAATTTTTATACCGAAAATATGCAAATTTCTGAGAGCAGCGATGGGTCACATTTTGACCAACCCCCCCCCCCCCCAACATGCAGTTTTCAAAATATTCTAAACATCACAAATTCGATCGGTAATACATCTTCCATCGGTAATATAAACGGAAAATCAGGAATATTTTAGTTAATTTTAATAAAAACACATTGATTTTTATCATTTGTATTGCAAACAACATTGTCATATGTCCTTTTCTAGGAGCTACATAATACGAAACCTCGCTTTATGATTTGAAGTTAAAATCCTTAAATTTGGTAAAATAGCGACTTTTTTCACGTTTTTCATGTCGTGTGATTTTACGTAAATATATTCGTTTATACCAATATTTCGATAATACTTCATGTTTTCTCACGATATGTGATTGGCCTTCAAATCTCACAATTTCGCATATTTTCCATTTTGTTGCAAGTTTTCTTGCATTTTGTTTTGTACTAAAAAATCATGCAATTTAAACGTCAATATTTTGACGTTTATCATCCCCTTTTCCTTATGTGTTTTAAAGAAAATATCATCGAATTAGGCAATATTTTGCCGTTTTTCCACGTTTTTGAGAATTTCAGTTTATTGTTATTAATTCATTATATATACGATAAAAATGATGGAACAGATAATTGATAAGAAATTAACATTAAATACTTCATTTTCAATCAACTATTTGTTTCTCGTTAAAATACTGAGTAAGATATTGAAAAGGGGGTAAAGTTCTGTTTTTATTGCATATATCGACGTTTCAGTCGGATTAGAGCGGTTTTACGTGTACATCTTCCATCGGTAATATAAACGGAAAATCAGGAACATTTTAGTTAATTTAATGAAAACACATTGATTTTTATCATTTGTATTAAAACAACATTGTCATATGTCTTTTCTTGGATCTAAATAAAACGAAACCTCGCTCTATGATTTGAAGCTAAAATCCTCAAATTTGGAAATATAGTGACTTTTTTCACGTTTTTCATGTAGTGTGATTTTACGTAAATATATTCGTTTTTACCAATATTTCGATACTATTTCATATTTCATGTAGTATCACGATATGTGATTTGGCCTTCAAATATCAGAATTTCGCATAATATTGCATTTTAAGCAAGTTTTCTTGCATTTTGTTTCGTACTAAAAATCATCGAATTTAGCAATATTTTGACTTTTATCATCCAATTTTCCTTTATGTGATATAAAAAAATATAATCGAATTAGACAATATTTTGCCGTTTTTCCACGTTTTTGTTCCACAATTCGACCCTTGAGCCATATCTTGGAGGCAAATTCTGGCTCTCTGCACGTAATCGCAGTTTGAAATTACGACTTTTTATACCGAAAATATGCCAATTACTGACAGCGGCGATGGGTCACATTTTGCCCAAACCCCACTGCAGTTTTCAAAATATCCCCAAAATCCCAAATTCGACGCTAGAGCCATATTTTGGAGCCAAATTCTTGCTCTCTGCACGTATTCGCAGTGTGAAATTACGACTTTTTATACCGAAAATATGCGAATTACTGAGAGCAACGATGGATCATATTTTTCCCAAACACTCTGCAGTTTTCAAAATATCCCAAACATCCCAAATTCGACCCTTGAACCATATTTTGGAGCCAAATTGTGGCGTTCTGCACGTATTCGCAGATTGAAATTGCGACTTTTATACCGAAATTAATGAGAGCTGCGATAGGTCACATTTTGCCCATATCCCCCTCCCCCCTGCAGTTTTTAAAATATCCTAAACATCCCAAATTCGACGCTTGAGTCATATTTTGGAGCCAAAGTCGGGCTCTCTGCACGTATTCGCAGTTTGAAATTACGTCTTTTTATACTGAAAATATGCCAATTAATTAGAGCGGCGATGGGTCACATTTTGACCAACTCCGCCCCCCTCTGCAGTTTTCAAAATATCGCAAACATCCCAAATTCCACCCTTGAGCCATGTTTTGGAGCCAAATTCTGGCTCTGCACTTATTCGCAGTTTTAAATTAGGACTTTTTATACCGAAAATATGCCTATTACTGGGAGCGGCGATGGATCACATTTTGCCCAACCCCTCCCTACAGTTTTCACAATATCCCAAACATCCCAAATTCGACCCTCGAACTATATTTTGGAGCCAAATTCGGGCTCTCTGCACGTATTCGCGGTTTGAAATTACGTCATTTTATACCGAAAATATGCCAATTACTGAGAGCGGCGAAGAGTCACAAATTGCCCAAACCCCCACACCAAGAGTGTGTGAAGTGGGCGATTACCCTCGTTGTGTCAACAACTCAATAGTCTCTCCTCTAAGTTACAATACAATGCTGTTTTCTCAAACAGGCCCATGTGCTGTTAGAGAAAACGAAATTTAATGGCAAACATTTCATACTAACCCAAAGTCAATCAAATAAGAATTGGATTTTATATGTTGTTTTTTAGCTCGGCCGGCTATTTACGGCGCGGGCGCGGAACCCGTTGGCCGAGTTGGCCATATATATACGGTCCGGTTGCATCAAAGTGTTTTAAAATAGTGAGTATGATATTGATTAGGAGAGATTTTCTGTTGTTATTGCATATTTCGACATTTCAGCCGAATTAAAGCGGTTTTACGAGTATACGAAAATTCAGGAACATTTTAGGTAATTCTAAGAAAACACATTGATTTTTATCATTTGAATTGGAAACAACGTTTTCATATGCCTTTTAATGATCAAAATAATACGCAACCTCCCTCTATGAATTTATGTAAAAATCCCTTGAATTGGTATTGTAGTGACTTTTTTCACGTTTTGCATGTAGAGTGATTTTAGGTAAAAATGTTCCAATTTACTAATATTTGGTACTACTTCATGTTGTTCCACTATATGTTATTTGGCCTACAAATCTCAGAGTTTCACATAATATTGCGTTTTTAAGCAAGTTTTCTTGCATTGTGCCTTGTACATAAAATCATCGAATTTAGCAATATTTTGAGGTTTTTCATCGTTGTTTCCTTTATGAAATTTCATCCAAATATCAACGATTTAGGCCATATATGGTCCGTTTTTCCCCGTTTTCAAGCATTTCGGTTTATTGTCATTAATTCATTAAATTTACGATAAATATGATGCAAACACGTAATGAATTGCAAATTACCCTTAAATATTTGATTTTCAATCAACTATTTGTACCTCGTTAAAATAGTGAGTATGATATTGATTAGGAGATATTTTCTGTTTTTATTGTATATTTCGACGTTTCAGCCGGATTAAAGCGGTTTTACGAGTACCTCTTCTTTCGGTAATATAAACGGAAATTCAGGAACATTTTAGGTAATTCTAAAGAAAGCACATTGATTTTTATCATTTGAATTGGAAACAATGTTTCCATATGCCTTTTTAATGATCAAAATAATTCGCAACCTCGCTCTATGATTTGATGTAAAAATCCTCAAATTTGGTATTATAGTGACTTTCTTCACGTTTCCATGTAGAGTGAATATAGGTAAAAATGTTCGAATATATTGATAGTTTGATACTACTTCATTTTGTCTCTCTATTTGTGATTTGGACTACAAATATCAGAGTTTCACATAATATTGCGTTTTTAAGCAAGTTTTCTTGCATTGTGCTTTGAATATAAAATCATCGAATTTACCAATACTTTGAGGTTTTTCATCGTTGTTTCTTTCAAAAATTTCATCCATACATCAACGATTTTGACAATATTTGGCCGTTATTCCGCGTTTTCAATCATTTTCTTTTTTTTTTGCCATTAATTCAATAATTTACGATATATATGATTCAAACACGTAAATAGTTGCAAATTAACCTTAAATACAAGTTTTTCAACCAACTATTTGTACCTCGTTAAAATAGTGAGTTAGGTATTGATTAGGAGTGAAATTCTGTTTTATTGCATATTTCTACGTTTCAGCCGGATTAAAGCGGTTTTACGAGTACCTATTCCTACAGTAATATATACGGAAATTCAGGAACATTTAGGTAATTCTAATGAAAACACATTGATTTTTATCATTTGAATTGGAAACAACGTTTTCATGTCTTTATAATGATCAAAATAATACGCAACCTCTTTTTTTGATTTGATGTAAAAATCGTCGAATTTGGTATTATAGTGACTTTTTTCACGTTTTTCATGTAGAGTAATTTTAGGTAAAAATGTTCGAATTTACTTATATTTTGATACTACTTCATCTTGTCTCGCGATATGTAATATAGCCTACAAATCTCAAGAATTTCGCATAATATTGCGTTTTTAACAAGTTTTCATGCATTGTGCTTTGTACTTAATATCATCGAATTTAGCAATATTTTGTGGTTTCTCATTCTTGTTTCCTTTATGAATTTTAAACCAAATATCAACGATTTAGGCAATATTTTCCCGTTTTCAGCCTTTTCGGTTTATTGCCAATAATTCAAGAAATTTACGATAAATATGATGCAAACACGTAATTAATTGCAAATTAAAATTAATACTTCATTAAAATCAACTATTTTTACCTCGTTAAATTAGTGAGTATGATATTGATTAGGAAATATTTTCTGTTTTTATTGCATATTTCTACGTTTCAGCCGAATTAAAGCGGTTTTACGAGTACACAAAAATTCAGGAACATTTTAGGTAATTCTAAAGAAAACACATTGATTTTTATCATTTGAATTGGAAACAACGTTTTCATTTGCCTTTTTAATGATCAAAATAATTCGCAACCTCGCTTTAGGATTTTATGTAAAAATCCTCGAATTTTGTATTATAAGTGACTTTTTTCACGTTTTTCATGTAGAGTGATTTTAGGTAAAAATGTTCCAATTTACTAATATTTTGATACTACCTCATGTTGTCCCACTATATGTGATTAGGCCTACAAATCTCAGAGTTTTATATAATATTGCGTTTTTAAGCAAGTTTTATTGCATTGTGCTTTGTACTTAATATCAGCGAATTTTGCAATATTTTGAGGTTTTTCACCGTTGTTTTCTTTATAAAATTTCATCCAAATATCAACGATTTAGGCAATATTTTCCGTTTTTCCGCGTTTTCAAGCCTTTCGGTTTATTGCCATTAACTCAATAAATTTACGTTAAATATGATGCAAACACGTAATTAATTGCAAATTAAAATCAAATACTTCATTCACAGTCTTACCTGGGACGCGGTCGGGTCAAGATACCTGCTCCGCACCTTCCCCCCCCCCCTCCCCCCATGCTGGGTACTGAGATGGAGACTCAGTCACCAGAAGACATGGCTACTTCTCACGGCGTTATTAACATGGCCTCTGAAAGCAGCCAGTCAGACGAGGAGGGCGAGTATCTAGAAGTTCTGACAAGGAATAAGAAGAAACGAAGAAGACAGGAGGCAAGGCGTAGTGTGGACAGTAATACACTTAACGGAAACGATAAGAGAATGAAGAACGACGCCGAGACTGATGCAGACAAACGGACGGAACGATGTGAGGAAGGTGAGGGTCAGCGGAGATGGAGGCTTCTCTTCCCTGCCTCATGCACGTTGGCCTATCATCAGAAGCTGCTGTGGACCGTCAAACTCGGAAGAGAACACCGCAAGTTCGAGCCCCTGCTGAAGGAAGGTGTAAACAGACCTTATTTAACGGTAGGTTCTATGGAGGCAGTGACGTTTCTTAGCCAGCAAGGATACGATGGAATTCTTATGGAAATACCGGAGGGGAACGAGAAGCTGACGAAGGTAATTATCTATAAATACCCTCAGATTCTGGACCCCGAGTTTATACTCGACGACCAACGATTTGTGTGGGCCAAGCGTCACCTTATTAAAGGTGAAGCTAGGAGTCAGGTGGTGGCTCTAGTGAGAGGCGACGTACCCGAGAAAGTGTTCATCACCGGGGCTGGCTACAGGCATGTAGCAAAGTATGTGGAAGAGCCCATAATATGCCTGAAATGCTGCAGATGGGGGCATAAATCCTGGAGCTGTCAAAATGATCCACGATGTCGTTTCTGCGGAAAGTCTCACCTCTCTACTGTGTGTAGAAACAGACTGAGTCTGGGTGAGAAAATAGTTCCCAGATGCTGCAACTGTGGAGGTGTTCACAATGCGAGCTCGGCTGTGTGTAGCAAGAGGCCGAGTATGGCTGTTCTCCGGCCGGTGAATGTTACAGAGCAAGCAAGAGCTCTTACCCAGACACCGGGAGCACAGAAAAACAGTCTGCCCCAAACAGTGCCAGTGAACCGGGACGAATGCGTGGGTAAAGGAGTCACCTTTACTTAGGCAGGCTCCAGCAACAAGCAGCCACGCCACCACTCAGGACTCCGGCAGTGACAGTGTAACGGTGAGTGAAGTGGCTACTGTGGCTCAGAAAGAGGGTCATAATAATATGGTCAAGGAAGTGTGGGCTGAACTTAAAAAAGTTGGTGAGTTCCTCCAAAATCTGGGGCAGAGAATCGAGTCCATCGAGGCTAAATTAAACGTTCAGGAGGTCAAGGAAAATCACAAAACGGTGAAGGATAGTCAGGATATAGTGGTTGAGGACAAAAATGAAATATTGAGTGATAAAATGAAGGAAAGTGAAGTGTGTGTGAATGATGATAGTCGTAGGGAAAGGAAGAACCCTATAATTACACATAAAATGAAAGAATCATTTGGGCCAATAATGGACGTCTCAGGGCTGAAAAATCTCTTGAGAATCACAATGTCTGGTGAACTTGGGAGGAGGTGGGAGATGTTATACAAGGTATGGCTATCATTTAGTGAACTTATTGGGGATGACTTAGGCAATGAATTGATTAATAATGGATCACCCTAGACTGAAAGTGTTGTCATGGAATGTTAATGGTTTGAGAAACAGGGTTACAGATGTTCATTGTTATGTGATGGGAAATGATATTGATGTGTAGCTCTCCAAGAGACAGGGGATAGGAATGAAGGATTATTGAAATTAAATGGCTATAAAGGGTTTCACCTCTTCGCTGCAAATAACATCAGAGGCACGTCGATTTATGTTAAGAACTCCATACCAGCAGAGTTAGTTGAACCGCCATCAAAAACGCAAGGTATAGAGAGTGTCTGTGTTAAATTATCATTAAGGGAAGGGGAATTTATTGTAGTTAATTTGTATGTATCCAGGAAACTGCTTCGACGCTAACTATTTACCTGACTGCATTTATACTAATCCTTCACTGGTCATTGGGGACCTTAATGCTCGGCACAAAAGCCTTGGGGACAATAGGTAGTATTAATACTAATGGGGTCAAGTGGTTACAGTTCTACAAGATCATCCAGATACCTGTCTCTTGGGGAAACAATGAACCAACTCACATCAGGGGAGGACGGCTTGACTATGCCTGCGTTTTAAACTCTCAGGGGATTATGGGGGAGGCTCGGGTTGTTCGGGAACTACTTAGTGACCACTTTGCCTTGAACGTTGAATTACCACTGGGGAAAAAACAAGTCCACTTTCAAAGGAAAAGGCTAAATATTAATAAGATATGAAAAAATTACTTTATTCAAAATATGGGAGATTGGTATCAACATTACACGCCGCTCTGCGTTGATAGTTTTTACGAGGACATGGTCGAGAACATAGAGAAATTAGTACAGAGGGAAAATAACGGGGGCAGGGGAAGCAAGACGCACGGACCAAGGAAATTTAAATATTCCAATGATCAGCAAGTCAAGGGATGGGAGAGAATGCTACGGAGTGCGCATAAAGCATGGTTAAAAAATGGAATGAGGGATGAAGAGAAAAATACAATGTTGGAAGTGGCTAGGAATGCAGTCAGGTGAGGAAGGAGGCGCGGGACAGATACTGGCAAGACTTTGCTCAGTCCATTGGTAATACTAAGAACCTTACAGACATATGGAGAGCAGTAAATAAAGTCAGGGGTTGTAAGACCAAATTCATTGCTCACGTCAGATCCAGGGAAAGTTGCTAATGAGTTAGTAGATAAATGGGCAAGTGCTGCTGGTATGGAGTCCTTACCTGCAGACACGAGAGTCACCATTGAGTCATGGGAAAATATTAGAAATGGAGTAACTTTATGTGCCTTAAATACAAGATCTATAACATGCACTGAGATAACCCACGATGAGCTACTGGATGCTATAAAAAGTGGCAGTTTCCACTGCTTCCGGGAAAAGATGGAGTAACGTATGACATACTTAATTATTTAGCCGGTATGAAACCTAATCCCTTACTTGATTTGTTTAATATGAGTTATAGAGAGGGAAAGTTACCAAGAAAATGGAAAGAGGCTGTCATCATTCCTATCCCTAAGTCAAACGGTGGCTACAGACCTGTCTCCTTAATATCCTGCTTTTGTAAAATGATGGAAAGGATTTTGTTAAATAGGCTACTCTACCTTGTAGGTGATAACATGTCCAGTAATCTCTTTGGTTTTATCAAAGGCAAAAAGTACTGCGGATTGTCTCTTAAAGTGCTTGTCTAATGTGGATGACAATTGTAGAGTTTTTGTTGATCTACAAGGAGCGTTTGATAAAGCCAATGGGGAAGTAATCTTATACGAATTAGCCAATCTGGGAATAACAGGGAGATTGCTACACTGGATAAGGGATTATCTACAAGGCAGAAAAGGTCAGGTGTATTACCAGGGATACATGTCTGAGGAACGGAGGTTTCAGTTAGGTACCCCACAAGGGGGAGTATTAAGTCCCACCTTATTCAATGTATTAATGAACAGATTAGCATCAGAGATGTATCCTCCAGGGGTCACGACGATCATATATGCTGATGACATTCTTATACAAGGCACTTCTGGGAACAAAATTCAAGATGCTCTTAACATACTTGGTACAACCTGTCACAAGTTAGGCTTAGTTATAAATGCAGATAAAACCAAATACGAGTATAGGAAACGAAGAAATATAACACTTACTCTAAATGGTGTGGAACTGAGCCGTGTACAGAAGTACAAGTATCTGGGCATGTATGTTGGATACACATGTGAGAGTAAAAATGCTGAAATAAATCATATCAGCACCTTATGTAAAGCCCGTCTGCATCCTCTAAAAGCACTGGCTTTTTCTGGTAAAGGTGTTGGGGTACCTATCTTGCGGATGTTATACATAAGCACTGTTCGATCCCTGATAGACTACGCAGCACCCGTATTGTCTTACACAGGCCAAGGCAGAATTCAAAAAATAGAGCTGATACAGAACGAGGCTATGAGGATTATTCTTGGATGTCAAAGAAATGCAATGATTGAAATAATGAGAATGGAATTAAATTTACAGAGTGTGTGTGATAGAGTCCTGTGACATTAACACTAGAGTATCTATTCGTTTCATGCGGAGAAAAGGAGGGGATAAGCTGTTTGAGAGCGTTCAGACCTGCTTGAGTGACGTACACACTTCCAGGAAACTGAGGGAGACACGCTATACGAGAGGATTAGCTCATGACCTCAGGGAATACGACGTACTTGACTGCTGTAAACCCTCTCGACAATGTAATATGTCTGCTCCCTGGAAAGTACAGAAAATAGACGTCGAAATTGTACCCCTCAAGGTGAAAAAGATTCATCATGAACCGGGACAATTACGGTGTTTGTATGGAAGCATGATATCTCGGTTACCAAGAGGCAACAGTTTACATGTATATTGCGACGGGTCGGTGGCGGAAGATGGCAGGGCAGGGTGTGGTGTCCTAATAAGGGATTATACGGAGTTTGGGACTGTGGACAGGATAATTGAACTCCGGCTTAGTAATTATATATCATCCACACAAGCTGAACTGCAGGCCATTCTGGCGTGTTTGGAGGAAGTACGTCATGACGACAAAAATGTTTTTGTATTTGTCGATAGCCGAGGAGCACTGGAGTCCTTAAACAGTCGAAACCCAGTCTTCATGTCTATAGTGGAGGACTGTAAGAGAAGAATAACTGAGATACAGCTGAAAGGTTATAGTGTGAAATTCATGTGGATTCCAGTCTCATGTTGGAATAGTGCTCAACGAGGTGGCGGATGACTTGGCCAAACGTGCCACATCAAAACCACAAGTTGACATTGAATGTGAATTCACAATGAGACAAATAAGAAGCAAAATCAGAAATATTCAGGCACAGGCGGGAGTGGAGAGGAGAGAGATAATGTATGAGAGAAGCCAAACCATGCAACACTACATGTATGTGAGTCAAAACACCCATTTCACTTATGGTAAAAGGAGAAATGCTTGGAGTGACTCTGTGTACATGCGGCTCAGGCTTGGGTACAAATATTACTGGGAATATGGGATAGATGTTCATGGTAATGACACGAAGTGTAAACTATGTGGTATGTTAAGGTCTCACACCCTTGCCCATTATATTCTTGATTGTCCGTTGATTAATGTATATAGAAACACTGAGATAAGGACTGTTCCTGAACAAATAGCCTGGATGTGTCACAACGGAAAGGTTGATGATATTCTTGAGAGATATAAGAATTTTGCACCAAGATTGTAATATTTTGTTGAATTATCTGCAGGTGTCTTGCAAATTGTCTATACAGTATACCTAGGTCATAAAAGTATTTGTGTGTACGTCTGATACCATACTACTTGTGAAGGAGGAAATGTATATTTTTACCTCTCAGAATGTTTGGTAATAGTGTTTATTGTTGTGATGTGTGTCTATGTATATATTAACACGTTGTACTGAATGGGGTGAGAATAGCTTGAGCTACCTCATCCCTTTGTGTGTATTTTACCTCAATAAACTTATTTCAATTTCAATTTCAATTTCAATACTTCATTTTAAATCAACTATCTGTACCTCGTTAAAATAGTGAGTAAGATGTTGATTAGGAGAGAATTTCTGTTTTTATTGCATATTTCGACATTTCAGCCAGATTAGAGCAGTTTTACGAATTCAGAAATAAACGGAAATTCAGGAACATTTTAGGTAATTCTAAAGTAAAACACATTGATTTTTATCATTTGAATTGAAACATCGTTTTCATATGCCTTTTTTATGATCAAAATAATACGCAACCTCAATGATTTGAGGTAAAAATCCTCGAATATGGTATTATAGTGACTTTTTTCACGTGTTTCAAGTAGGGTGATTTTAGGTAAAAATGTTCGAACTACTGAAACAATTGAAGATACTACTTCATCTTGTCTCTCTATTTGTGATTTGGCCTACAAATCTCAGAGTTTCACATAATATTGCGTTTTTAAGCAAGTTTTCTTGCATTGTGCTTTGAATATAAAATCATCGAATTTACCAATACTTTGAGGTTTTTCATCGTTGTTTCCTTTATAAGATTTCATCCATACATCAACGATTTTGACAATATTTGGCCGTTTTTCCGCGTTTTCAATTATTTTCTTTTTTTTTGCCACTAATTCAATAAATTTACGATTTTTTTTTTTTTTTTTTTTTAGATATATACAAGAGTTGTTACATTCTTGTACAGCCACTAGTACGCGTAGCGTTTCGGGCAGGTCCCTGGAATACGATCCCCTGCCGCGTAGAATCGTTTTTTCATCCAAGTACACATTTTACTGTTGAGTTAAACAGAGGCTACAGTTAAGGAATTGCGCCCAGTAAATCCTCCCCGGCCAGGATACGAACCCATGACATAGCGCTCGCGGAATGCCAGGCGAGTGTTTTACCACTATACCACGGAGACTGCCTTATATATGTGATATATATGATTCAAACACGTAAATAGTTGCAAATTAACCTTAAATACAAGATTTTCAATCAACTATTTGTACCTCGTTAAAATAGTGAGTTAGGTATTGATTAGGAGTGAAATTCTGTTTTATTGCATATTTCTACGTTTCAGCCGGATTAAAGCGGTTTTACGAGTACCTCTTCCTACAGTAATATATACGGAAATTCAGGAACATTTTAGGTAATTCTAATGAAAATACATTGATTTTTATCATTTGAATTGGAAACAACGTTTTCATATGTCTTTTTAATGATCAAAATAATACGCAACCTCGTTTTTTGATTTGATGTAAAAATCGTCGAATTTGGTATTATAGTGACTTTTTTCACGTTTTTCATGTGGAGTAATTTTAGGTAAAAATGTTCGAATTTACTTATATTTTGATACTAATTCATCTTGTCTCGCGATATGTAATATAGCCTACAAATCTCAGAATTTCACATAATATTGCGTTTTTTAACAAGTTTTTATGCATTGTGCTTTGTACTTAATATCATCGAATTTAGCAATATTTTGTGGTTTCTCATCCTTGTTTCCTTTATGAATTTTAAACCAAATATCAACGATTTAGGCAATATTTTCCAATCAATTTTCGAAAATATGCCAATTACTGAGAGCGGCGATAGATCACATTTTGCCCAAACCATCCCTGCAGTTTTAAAAATATCTCAAACATCCCAAATTCGACCCTTGAGCCTCATTTTGGAGCCAAATTATGGCTCTCTGCATGTATTCGCAGTTTGAAACTACGAATTTTTATACCGAAAAAAGGCCAATTACTGAGAGCGGCAATGGTCAACATTTTGCTCAAACACCCCCCCCCCCCCCCTGGAGTTTGCAAAATATCCAAAACATCCCAAATTCGACCCTTGAGCCATATCATGGAGCCAAATTTTGGGTTTCTGCACGTATTCGCAATTTGAAATTACGACATTTTATACCGAAATAATGCCAATTACTGAAAGCAGCGATGGATCACATTTTGCCCAAACCCTTCTTGCAGTTTTTCAAAATATCCCAAACATCCCAAACTCTACGCTTAAGCTATATTTTGGAGCCAAATTTGGGCTCTCTGTACGTATTCGCCGGTTTAAATTACGACTTTTATACTGAAAAATAAGCCAATTGCTGAAAGCGGCGATGGATCACATTTTCTCCAAACTCTCCCTGCAGTTATCAAAATATCCCAAACATCCTAAATTGGACGCTTGAGCCATATTTTGGTGCCAAATTCTGGCTCTCTGCACATATTCGCAGTTTGAAATTACGACTTTTTATACCGAAAATATGTCAATTACTGAGACCGGCGATAGGTCACCTTTTGTTCAAACCCCTCCTTCAGTTTTTTAAATATCTCAAACATCCCAAATTCGACCCTTGAGCCTTATTTTCGAGCCAAATTCTGGCTCTCTGCATGTATTCGCAGTTTGAAACTACGACATTTTATACCGAAAAAAATGCCAATTATTGAAAGCGGCAATGGATCAAATTTTGCCCAAACCCTCCCTGCAGTGTTCAAAATATCCCAAACATCCCATATCCGACGCTGGAGCTATATTTAGGAGCCAAATTCTGGCTCTCTACACGTATTCGCAGTTTGAAATTACGACGTTTTATACTGAAAATATGCTTAATTACTAAGAGCGGCGATGGGTCACATTTGCCCAAACCCCCTCTGCAGTTTTCAAAATATCCCAAACGTCCCAATTCTGACGCTTGAACTATATTTAGGAGCCAAATTCTGGCTTTTTGCACGTATTCGCAGTTTGAAATTACGAATTTTTATACCGAAAATATGCCAATTACTGAAAGCAGCGATGGATCACATTTAGCCTAAACCCTCCTTGCATTTTTAAAAATATCCAAACATCCCAAATACGACGCTTGAGTCATATTTTGGAGCCAAATTCTCGCTCTCTGCAAGAATTCGCAGTTTGAAATTACGATATTTTATACTGAAAATATGCGATTTAAAGAGAGCGGCGATGGGTTATATTTTGCCCAAACCCTCCCTGCAGTTTTCAAAATATCCCAAACATCCCAAATTCGACACTTGAGCCATATTTTGAGCCAAATTCTGCTCTCTGCACGTATTCGCAGTTTTAAATTAGGACTTTTTATATCGAAAATATGCCAATTACAGAGAGCGGCGATGGGTCCACAATTTGCCCAAACCCCCGTGCAGTTTTCAAAATATCCCAAACATCCCAAATTCGACCCTTGAGCCATATTTTGGAGCCAAATTGTGGCGTTCTGCACGTATTCGCAGTTTGAAATTACGACTTTTATACCGAAAATATGTCAATTACTGAGAGCTGCGATAGGTCACATTTTGCCGATACCCCCCCTCCCCCCCTGCAGTTTTTAAAATATCCCAAACATCCCAAATTCGACGCTTGAGTCATATTTTGGAGCCAAAACTCGGGCTCTGTGCACGTATTCGAAGTTTGAAATTACGTCTTTTTATACGAAAATATGCCAATTAATTAGAGCGGTGATGAGTCACATTTTGACCAACCCCCCCCCACCCGCCCCCCCCCCCCACCCACCACTGAAGTTTTCAAAATATCCAAAATTCCCAAATTCGACCCTTGAGCCATGTTTTGGAGCCAAATTATGGCTCTCTGCACGTATTCGCAGTTTTTAAATTAGGACTTTTTATACCGAAAATATGCCAATTACTGAGAGCGGCGATGGATCACATTTGCCCAACCCCTCCCTACAGTTTTCACAATATTCTAAATTCGACCTTCGAACTATATTTTGGAGCCAAATTCGGGCTCTCTGCACGTATTCGCGGTTTGAAATTACGTCATTTTATACCGAAAATATGCCAATTACTGAGAGCGGCGAAGAGTCACAAATTGCCCAAACCTCCACACCAAGAGTGTGTGAAGTGGGCGATTAACCTCGTTGTGTCAACAACTCAATAGTCTCTCCTCTAAGTTACAATACAATGCTGTTTTCTCAAAAAGGCCCATGTGCCTTTTACAGAAAACGAAAATTTATTGGCAAACATTTTCATACGAACCCCAAGTCAATCGAATAAGAATTGGAGTTTATATGTTGTTTTTTAGATCGGTCGGCTATTTACGGCGCGGGCGCGGAACCCGTTGGCCGAGTTGGCCATATATATATACGGTCCGGTTACATCAAAGTGTTTTAAAATAGTGAGTATGATATTGATTAGGAGAGATTTTCTGTTGTTATTGCATATTTCGACATTTCTGCCGAATTAAAGCGGTTTTACGAGTACACGAAAATTCAGGAAACATTTTAGGTAATTCTAAAGAAAACACATTGATTTTATCATTTGAATTGGAAACAACGTTTTCATATGTCTTTTTAATGATCAAAATAATACGCAACCTCCCTCTATGAGTTTATGGAAAAATCCTTGAATTTGGTATTTAGTGACTTTTTTCACGTTTTTCATGTAGAGTGATTTTAGGTAAAAATGTTCCAATTTACTAATAGTTTGGTACTACCTCATGTTGTTCCACTATATGTGATTAGGCCTACAAATCATAGAATTTCACATAATATTGCGTTTTTAAGCAAGTTTTCTTGCATTGTGCTTGGTACATAAAATCATCGAATTTTGCAAAACTTTGAGGTTTTTCATCGTTGTTTCCTTTATAAAATTTCATCCAAATATCAACGATTTAGGCAATATTTTGCTGTTTTTTCCGCGTTTTCAAGCTTTTTCGGTTTATTGCCATTAACTCAATAAATTTACGTTAATATTATGCAAACACGTAATTAATTGCAAATTAAAATCAAATACTTCATTTTAAATCAACTATCTGTACCTCGTTAAAATAGTGAGTAAGATATTGATTAGGAGAGAATTTCTGTTTTTTATTGCATATTTCGAAGTTTCAGCCAGATTTGAGCAGTTTTACGAATTCAGAAATAAACGGAAATTCAGGAACATTTTAGGTAATTCTAAAGTAAACACATTGATTTTATCATTTGAATTGAAAACATCGATTTCATATGCCTTTTTAATGATCAAAATAAAACGCAACCTCTATGATATGAGGTAAAAATCCTCGAATTTGGTAATATAGTGACTTTTTTCACGTTTTTCAAGTAGGGTGATTTTAGGTAAAAATGTTCGAATTTACTGAAACAATTGAAGATACTACTTCATCTTGTCTCTCTATTTGTGATTTGGCCTACAATTCTCAGAGTTTCACATAATATTGCGTTTTTAAGCAAGTTTTCTTGCATTGTGCCTTGTACATAAAATCATCGAATTTAGCAATATTTTGAGTTTTTTCATCGTTGTTTCCTTTATGAAAATTTCATCCAAATATCAACGATTTAGGCCATATTTGGTCGTTTTTCATGTTTTCAAGCATTTTCGGTTTATTGTCATTAATTCATTAAATTTACGATAAATATGATGCAAACACGTAATGAATTGCAAATTACCCTTAAATATTTGATTTTCAATCAACTATTTGTACCTCGTTAAAATAGTGAGTAAGATATTGATTAGGAGAGATTTTTCTGTTTTTATTGTATATTTCGACGTTTCAGCCGGATTAAAGGGGTTTTACGAGTACCTCTTCTTTCGGTAATATAAACGGAAATTCAGGAACATTTTAGGTAATTCTAAAGAAAGCACATTGATTTTTATCATTTGAATTGGAAACAATGTTTCCATATGCCTTTTTAATGATCAAAATAATTCGCAACCTCGCTCTATGATTTGATGTAAAAATCCTCAAATTTGGTATTATAGTGACTTTTTCACGTTTCCATGTAGAGTGAATATAGGTCAAAATGTTCGAATTTATTAATAGTTTGATACTACTTCATTTTGTCTCTCTATTTGTGATTTGGACTACAAATATCAGAGTTTCACATAATATTGCGTTTTTAAGCAAGTTTTCTTGCATTGTGCTATGAATATAAAATCATCGAATTTACCAATACTTTGAGGTTTTTTCATCGTTGTTTCCTTTATTTCATTATAAATATTATATTTATACATTATATATAGTTTTATTTATTTCATCCATACATCAACGATTTTGACAATATTTGGCCGTTTTCCGCGTTTTCCATCATTTTCTTTTTTTTGCCATTAATTCAATAAATTTACGATATATATGATTCAAACACGTAAATAGTTGCAAATTAACCTTAAATACAAGATTTTCAATCAACTATTTGTACCTCGTTAAAATAGTGAGTTAGGTATTGATTAGGAGTGAAATTCTGTTTTATTGCATATTTCTACGTTTCAGCCGGATTAAAGCGGTTTTACGAGTACCTCTTCCTACAGTAATATATACGGAAATTCAGGAACATTTTAGGTAATTCTAATGAAAACACATTGATTTTTATCATTTGAATTGGAAACAACGTTTTCATATGTCTTTTTAATGATCAAAATAATACGCAACCTCGTTTTTTGATTTGATGTAAAAATCGTTGAATTTGGTATTATAGTGACTTTTTCACGTTTTTCATGTAGAGTAATTTTAGGTAAAAATGTTCGAATTTACTTATATTTTGATACTACTTCATCGTGTCTCGTGATATAGATCACATTTTGCCCAAACCATCCCTGCAGTTTGTAAAATATCCCAAACATCCGAACTCGACGCTTGAGTCATAGTTTGGAGCCAAATTCTGGCTCTCTGTACGAATTCGCCGATTTAAATTACGACTTTTTATACTGAAATAAGCCAATTACTGAAAGCGGCGATGGATCATATTTTGCCTAAACCCTCCCTGCAGTTTTCAAAATATCTCAAAACATCCCAAATTCAACCCTTGAGCCATATTTTGCAGCCAAATTTTGGCTATCTGCAAGAATTTGCAGTTGGAAATTATAATTTTTATACGGAAAATATGCCAATTACTGAGACCGGCGATAGGTCACCTTTTGTTCAAACCCCTCCTGCAGTTTTTAAATATCTCAAACATCCCAAATTCGACCCTTGAGCCTTATTTTGGAGCCAAATTCTGGCTCTCTGCGTGTATTCGCAGTTTGAAATTACGACGTTTTATACTGAAAATATGCTAATTACTAAGAGCGGCGACGGGTCACATTTTGCCCGAACCCCCTCTGCAGTTTTCAAAATATCCCAAACGTCCCAATTCTGACGCTTGAACTATATTTAGGAGCCAAATTCTGGATTTTTGCACTTATTCGCAGTTGGAAATTACGAATTTTTATACCGAAAATATGCCAATTACTGAAAGCAGCGATGGATGACATTTAGCCCAAACCCTCCTTGCATTTTTAAAAATATCCCAAACATCCCAAATTCGACCCTTGAGCCATATTTTGGAGCCAAATTCTGGTTTTCTGCACGTATTCGAATTTTGAAATTACGACGTTTTATACCGAAAATATGCAAATTACTGAAAGCGTCGATGAATCAAATTTTGCCCAAACCCTCCCCACAGCTTTCAAAATATCCCAAACATCCCAAATTCGACGCTTGAGCCATATTTTGGAGCCAAATTCTGCTCTCTGCACGTATTCGCAGTTTGGAATTATGATTTTTAAAAAGAAAATATGCCAATTACAGAGAGCGGCGAAGGGTCACAATTTGCCCAAACCCCCGCACAGTTTTCAAATATCCTAAACATCCCAAATTCGACCTTTGAGCCATATTTTGGAGACAAAATTTGGCTTTCTGCACGTATTCACAGTTTGAAATTACTACTTTTTATACCGAAATATGCCAATTACTGTAAGCAGCGATGGATCACATTTTGCCCAAACCCTCCCTGCAGTTTTCATAATATCCCAAACATCCCAAATTCGAAGCTTGAGCCATATTTGGGAGCCAAATTCTGGCGCTCAGCACGTATTCGCAGTTTGACATTACGAATTTTTATACCAAAATACGCCAATTACTGACAGCGGCGATGGGTCACATTTTGCCCAAACCCCCCCTGCAGTTTTCAAAATATCCAAAACATACCAAATTCGACCCTTGAGCCATATTTTGTAGCCAAATTCTTGCTCTCTGCACGTATTTGCAGTTTTAAATTACGACTTTTTATACTGAAAATATGCTAATATTTTGACTTGCTGCACGTATTCGCAGTTTGAAATTTCGAAGTTTTATTCAGAAAAAATGCCAACTACTGAAAGCGTCGATGAATCACATTTTGCCCAACCCCTCCCTGCAGCTTTCAAAATATCCCAAAAGTCACAAATTCGACCCTTGAGTCATAATTTGGAGCAAAATTCGGGCTCTCTGCACGTACTCGCTGTTTGAAATTACGACATAATATTCCGAAAATACGCCAATTACTAAGAACAGCGATGGGTCACATTTTGCCCAAACCCTCCCTGCAGTTTTCAATATATCCCAAACATCCCAAATTCGATCCCTGACCCATATTTTGGAGCCAAATTCTGGCTCTTTGCCTGTATTCGCAGTTTGAAATTACGATTTTTATACTGAAAATATGCTAATTACTGAGAGCAGCGATGGGTCACATTTTGCCCAAACCCCCTCTGCAGTTTCAAAATTTCCCAAACACCCCAAATTCGACCCTTGAGCCATATTTTGGAGCAAATTCTGGCTCTCTGCACGTATTCGCAATTTCAAAATTACGACTTTTTATACCGAAAATATGCCAATTACTGAGAGCGGCAATGGGTCACATTATGGCTCTGGCTCTCTGCACGTATTTGCAGTTTGAAATTACGAATTTATATACTGAAAATGTGCCAATTACTGTAAGCAGCGATGGATCACATTTTGCCCAAACCCTCCCTGCAGGTTTCAAAATATCCCAAACATCCCAAACTCGACCCTTGAGCCATATTTTGGAGCCAAATTTCTGCTTTCTGCAAGTATTCGCAGTTTGAAATTGCGACTTTTTATAACGAAATAATGCCAATTACTGTAAGCGGCGATGGGTCACATTTTGGCCAAACCCTCCCTACAGTTTTCAAAATATCTGAAACATCCCAAATTCGACGCTTGAGCCATATTTTGGAGCCAAATTTTGGCTCTCTGCGCGTATTCGCAGTATGAAATTATGATTTTTATACCTATAATCTACCAATTACTTAGAGCGGCGATGGGTCACATTTTGCCCAAACCCCTTGTGCATCTTTCAAAATATCCAAACATCCCAAATTCGACCCTTGAGCCATATTTTGGAGCCAAATTCTGGCTCTCTGCACGTATTCGCAGTTAGATATTACGATTTTTTATACCAAAAATATGCCAACTACTGAAAGCGGTGATGGGTCACATTTTGCCTTAACCCCCCTTGCAGTTTTTAAAATATCCCAAACATCCCAAATTCGACGCTTGAGACATATTTTGGAGCCAAATTATAGCTCTCTGCTAGTATTTGCAGTTTGAAATTACGAATTTTTATACCGAAAATACGCCAATTACTGAGAACGGCGATGGGCAACATTTTGCCCAATCCCTCACTAAGGTTTTCAAAATATCCCAAACATCCCAAATTTGACCCTTGAGCCATATTTTGGAGCCAAATTCTGGCTCTGCATGTATTCACAGTTTGAAACTATGACGTTTTATACCGAAAATATGCCAATTACTGAAAGCGGCGATGGATCACATTTTGCCCAAGCCCCCCCTGCAGTTCTCAAAATATCCTAAACATCCCAAATTCGACCTTTGAGCCTCATTTTGGAGCCAAATTCTGGCTCTCTGCACGTATTCACAGTTTGAAATTACGATTTTATACCAAAAATATGCCAATTACTGAGAGCGGCGATGAATCACATTTTGCCTAAAGCCTCCCTGTAGTGTTCAAAATATCCCAAACATCCCAAATTCGAGGCTGGAGCTATATTTAGGTGCCAAATTCTGGCTCACTGCACGTATTTGCAATATGAAATTACGATTTTTATACCGAAAATATGCCAATTAATGAATGCAGCGATGGATCACTTTTAGCCCAAAACCTCCTTGTATTTTCAAAATATCCAAAACATCCTAAGTTCGACGCTTGAGTCATAATTTGGAGCCAAATTCTCGATCTCTGCAAGTATTCGCAGTTTGAAATTACGACATTTTATACTGAAAATATGCCAATTTAAAGAGAGCGGCGATGGGTCGTATTTTGCCCAAACCCTCCCTGCAGTTTTCAAAATATCCCAAACATCCCAAATTCGACCCTTGAGGTATATTTTGGAGCCAAATTTTTACATCAAATCAAAAAACGAGGTTGCGTATTATTTTAATCATTAAGAAGACATATGAAAACGTTGTTTCCAATTCAAATGATAAAAATCAATGTGTTTTCATTAGAATTACCTAAAATGTTCCTGAATTTCCGTTTATATTACCGAAAGAAGAGGTACTCGTAAAACCGCTTTAATCCGGCTGAAACGTCGAAATATACAATAAAAAGAGAAAATCTCTCCTAATCAATATCTTACTCACTATTTTAACGAGGTACAAATAGTTGATTGAAAATCAAATATTTAAGGGTAATTTGCAATTCATTACGTGTTTGCATCATGTTTATCGCAAATTTAATGAATAAATGACAATAAACCGAAAATGCTTGAAAACGTGGAATAACGACCAAATATTGCCTAAATCGTTGATATTTGGATGAAATTTCATAAAGGAAACAACGATGAAAAACCTCAAAGTTTTGCAAAATTCGATGATTTTATGTACAAGGCACAATGCAAGAAAACTTGCTTAAAAACGCAATATTATGTGAAATTCTGAGATTTGTAGGCCTATTCACATATAGTGGAACAACATGAGGTAGTACCAAAATATTAGTAAATTGGAACATTTTTACCTAAAATCACTCTACATGAAAAACGTGAAAAAAAGTCACTAAAATACCAAATTCAAGGATTTTTACATAAATTCATAGAGGGAGGTTGCGTATTATTTTGATCATTAAAAAGGCATATGAAAACGTTGTTTCCAATTCATATGATAAAAATCAATGTGTTTTCTTTAGAATTACCTAAAATGTTCCTGAATTTTCGTGTACTCGTAAAAACCGCTTTAATTCGGCAGAAATGTCGAAATATGCAATAACAACAGAAAATCTCTCCTAATCAATATCATACTCACTATTTTAAAAACACTTTGATGTAACCGGACCGTATATATATGGCCAACTCGGCCAACGGGTTTCCGCGCCCCGCGCCGTAAATAGCCGACCGAGCTAAAAAACAACATAAAAAATCCAATTCTTATTCGATTGACTTGGGGTTCGTATGAAAATGTTTGCCATTAAATTTCCGTTTTCTCTAAAAGCACATGGGCCTGTTTGAGAAAACCGCATTGTATTGTAACTTAGAGGAGAGACTATTGAGTTGTTGACACAACGAAGGTAATCGCCCACTCACACACTCTTGGTGTGGGAGGTTTGGGCAATTTGTGACTCTTCGCCGCTCTCAGTAATTGGCATATTTTCGGTATAAAATGACGTAGTTTCAAACCGCGAATACGTGCAGAGAGTTTGGCTCCAAAACATGGATCAAGGGTGGAATTTGGGATATTTTGAAAACTGCAGGGGGTTTTGGGCAAAATGTGACCCTTCACCGTTCACAGTAAGTGCCTTTATTTCGGTATAAAATGACGTAATTTGAAGCTGCTAATACGTGCAGAGAGCCATAATTTGGCTCCAAAATATGGCTCAAGCTTCGATTTTGGGGATGTTTGCGATATTTTGAAAACTGCGGAGGGGGGGGGTAGGTTCGGTCAAAATGTGACCCAACGCCGCTCTAATTTATAAGAAGACGTAATTTTAAACTGCTAATACGTGCAGAGAGCCATAATTTGGCTCCTAAATATGACTCAAGCGTCGAACTTGGGATTTTTGGGATATTTTGAAAACTGCAGTGGGGTTTAGGCAAAATGTGAAAACATCGCCGCTGTCAGTAATTGGCATATATTCGGTATAAAAAGTCGCAATTTCAAACTGCGAATACGTGCTGAGAGCCAAAATTTGCCTCCAAAATATGGTTTAAGAGTCGAATTTGGGATGGTTGGGATATTTTGAAAACTGCAGGGAGAGTTTGGGCAAAATGTGACCCATCGCCGTTCACAGTAATTGGCGTATTTTCGGTATAAAAAGTCGTAATTTCAAACTGCGATTACATGCAGAGAGCCAGAATTTCCCTCCATGATATGACTCAAGGGTCGAATTGTGGAACAAAAACGTGGAAAAAACGGCAAAATATTGTCTAATTCGATTATATTTTGTTTATATCACATAAAGGAAAAGGGGATGATAAAAGTCAAAATATTGCTAAATTCGATGATTTTTAGTACGAAACAAATGGAAGAAAACTTGCTTAAAATGCAATATTATGCGAAATTCTGATATTTGAAGGCCAAATCACATATCGTGATAATACATGAAATAGTATCGAAATATTGGTAAAAACGAATATATTTACGTAAAATCACACTACATGAAAAACGTGAAAAAAGTCACTATATTTCAAAATTTGAGGATTTTAACTTCAAATCATAAAGCGAGGTTTCGTTTTATTTAGATCCAAGAAAAGACATATGACAATGTTGTTTTCAATACAAATGCTAAAATCAATGTGTTTTCATTAAAATTAACTAAAATGTTCCTGATTTTCCGTTTATATTACCGATGGAAGATGTATTACCGATCGAATTTGGGATGTTTGGGATATTTTGAAAACTGCAGGTTGGGGGGGGGGGTCAAAATGTGACCCATCGCTGCTCTCAGAAATTTGCATATTTTCGGTATAAAAATTGTAATTCAAACGGCGAATACGTGAAGAGAGCCAGAATTTGGCTCCCAAATATGGCTCAAGCGTCGAATTTGGGATGTTTGGGACATTTTGAAAACTGCAGGGAGGGTTTGGGCAAAATGTGATGCATCGCTGTTTTCAGTAATTGACATATTTTCAGTATAAAAATCGTAATTTCAAACTGCGAATACGTGCAGACAGCCAGAATTTGGCTTCTAAGTATAACTCAAGCGTCGAATTTCCGATGTTTGAGATATTTTGAAAACTGCAGGGGTGGGGGGGGGGGGCAAATTGTTATCCATCGCCGCTCTCATTAATTGGCATATTATCGGTATAAATTTCGTAATTTCAAACTGCGAATTCGTACAGAGAGCCAGAATTTGCCTCCAAAATATGGCTCAAGCGTAAAATTTGGGATGTTTGGGATATTT
Source organism: Procambarus clarkii (assembly GCF_040958095.1). Lineage (NCBI taxonomy): Eukaryota > Metazoa > Arthropoda > Malacostraca > Decapoda > Cambaridae > Procambarus > Procambarus clarkii. Next base: position 3,504,556 of record NC_091193.1, on the reverse strand, counting down.
TGAAAACTGCAGGAAGGTAAGGGGTCAAAATGTGATCCATCGCCGCTTTCAGTAATTGGCATATTGTCGGTATAAAAAGTTGTAATTTCATACTGCGAATACGTGCAGAGAACCAGAATTTGGCTCCAAAATATGGCCTAAGACTCTAATTTAGGATGTTTTGAATATTTTGAAAACTACAGGGGAAGGGGGTTTGAGCAAAATGTTACCCATCGCTGATCTCAAAAATTTGAATATTTCCGGGATAAAAAGTCGTAATTTAAAACAGCGAATAAGTGCAGAGAGCCAGAATTTGGCTCCAAAATATGGTTTAAGCGTCGAATTTGGGATGTTTGGGATAATTTGAAAACTGCAGTGAGGGTTTGGGCAAAATGTGATCCATCATTGTTTTCAGTAATTGGCTTATTTTCAGTATAAAAGGTCGTAATTTCAAACTGCGAATACAAACAGAGAGACAGAATTGGGCTCCAAAATATGGCTCAAGGGTTGAATTTCGGATGTTTGGGATATTTTGAAAACTGCAGGGGTGTTTGGGCAAAATTTGACCCATCGCCGCTCTCAGTAATTGGCATATTTTCGGTATAAAAAGTCGTAATTTCAAACTGCGAATACGTGCAGAGAGCCAGAATTTGGCTCCTAAGTATGGCTCAAGTGTCAAATTTGGGATGTTTGGGACATTTTCTAAAATGCAGGGAGCGTTTGGGCAAAGTGTGATCCATAGCTTCTTTCAGTAATTGGCATATTTTCGGTATAAAAATCCTAATTTCAAACTGCGAATACTTGCAGAGAGCCAGAATTTGGCTCCAAATTATAGCTCAAGGGTCGAATTTGGAATATTTGGGATGTTTTGAAAACTGCAGGGATAGGGGTTGGGTCAAAATGTGACCCGCTTTCAGTAATTGGCATTTTTTCGGTATAAAAAGTCGTAATTTCAAACTGCGAATACGTGCAGAAAGCCAGAAATTGGCTCCAAAATATGGCTCAAGTGTCGAATTTGGGAGGTTTGGGATATTTTGAAAACTGCAGGGGGGTTTGGACAAAAAGTGACCCATCGCAGCTCTCAGTAATTGGCATATTTTCTATATAAATAGTCGTAATTTCAAAATACGAATACGTGCAGAGAGCGAGAATTTGGTTCCAAAATATGGCTCAAGCGTCGAATTTTTGAAGTTTGGAATATTTTGAAAACTGCAGGGGGGGGGGGGGGTTGGCCAAAATGTAACCCATCGCCGCTCTCAGTAATTGGCATATTTTTGGTATAAAATTCATAATTTCAAACTGCGAATACGTAAAAAAAAAAACAGAATTTGGCTCCAATATATGGCTTAATCGTCGAGTTTGGGATGTTTGGAATATTTTGAAAACTGCAGGGGGGTTTGGCCAAAATGTAACCCATCGCCGCTCTCAGTAATTGGCATATTTTCGGTATAAAATTCATAATTTCAAACTGCGAATACGCGCAGAGAGCCAGAATTTGGCAATAAAATATGGCTCAAGGGTCAAATTTGTGATGTTTGGGATATTTGAAAACTGCGGGGGGGGGGGGGGGGGCAAAATGTGACCCATCGCGGCTTTCAGTATTTGGCATATTTTCTGTAAAAAAAAGTCGTAATTTCAATCTTCAAATACGTGCAGAGGGCCAGAATTTGGCTCCAAAATATTGCTCAAGGGTCGAATTTGGGATGTTTGGGAGAGTTTGAAAACTGCAGGGGGTGTTTGATCAAAATGTGACCCATCGCCGCTCTCAGTAATGGGCATATTTTCGGTGTGAAAATAATAATTTCAAACTGCGAATACGTGCAGAGAGCCAGAATTTGGCTCCAAAATCTGTCTCAAGCGTCGAATTTGGGATGTTTCGGATATTTTGAAAACTGCAGGGAGGGTTTGGCCAAAATGTGATTCTTCGACGCTTTCAGTAATTGGCATATTTTCGGTATAAAAATCTTAATTTCAAACTGCGAATACGTGCGTAGAACAAGAATTTGGCTACAAAATATGGCTCAAGGGTTGAATTTGGTATGTTTGGGATATTTTGAAAACTGCTTGGAGGGTTTTGGGCAAAATGAGATCCATCGTTGATTTCAGTAATTGGCATATTTTCGGTATAAAAATTCGTAATTTCCAACTGCGAATACATGCAGAAAGCCAAAATTTGGCTCCAAAATATGGCTCAAGGGTCGAATTTGGGATGTTTTGGATATTTCGAAAACTGCTGGAAGGGTTTGGGCAACATGTGATCCATCGCTGCTCTAAGTAATTGGCATATTTTCGGTATAAAAATTCGAAATTTCAAACTGCGAATACGTGCAGAGAGCCAGAATTTGGTTCCAAAATATGGCTCAAGTGTCGAATTTGGGACGTTTGGGATATTTTGAAAACTGCAGAGGGGTCTGGGCAAAATGTGATCCATCGCCGCTCTAAGTAATTTGCATATTTTCGGTACAAAAAGTCGTAATTTCAAACTGCAAATACGTGCAGAGAGCCAGAATTTGCCTCCAAAATATTGCTCAAGCGTCGAATTTGGGATGTTTAGGATATTTTGAAAACTGCAGGGGGGTTTGGGCAAAATGTGACCCATCGCAGTTCTCATTTGGTTTAAATGTCATACAGGAAACAAGGATGAAAAAACTCAAAAGATCGCAAAATTCGATGATATTAAGTACAAAGCACAATGCAAGAAAACTTGCTTAAAAACGCAATATTATGTAAAACTCTGAGATTTGTAGGCCAAATCACATATAGTGGGACAACACGAAGTAGTATCAAAATATTAGTAAATTGGAACATTTTTACCAAAAATCACTCTACATGAAAAACGTGAAAAAGTCACTATAATACCAACTTCGAAGATTTTTACATAAAATCATAGAGCGAGGTTGGGTATTATTTTGATAATTAAAAAAGCATATAGAAACGTTGTTTCCAATTCAAATGATAAAAATCAATGTGTTTTCTTTAGAATTACCTAAAATGTTCCTGAATTTCCGTTTATATTACCGAAAGAAGAGGTACTCGTAAAACCTCTTTAATCTGGCTGAAACGTCGAAATATTCAATAAAAACAGAAAATCTCTCCTAATCAATATCTTACTCACTATTTTAACGAGGTACAAATAATTGATTTAAAATGAAGTATTTAATTTTAATTTGCAATTAATTACGTATTTGTATCATATTTAACGTAAATTTATTGAATTAATGGCAATAAACCGAAAAGGCTTGAAAACGCGGAAAAAACGGCAAAATATTGCCTAAATCGTTGATATTTGGATGAAATCTTGTAAAGGAAACAACGATGAAAAACCTCAAAATATTGCAAAATTCGATGATATTAAGTACAAAGCACAGTGCAAGAAAACTTGCTTAAAAACGCAATATTATGTAAAACTCTGAGATTTGTAGGCCAAATCACATATAGTGGGACAACACGAAGTAGTATCAAAATATTAGTAAATTGGAACATTTTTACCTAAAATCACTCTACATGAAAAACGTGAAAAAAGTCACTATAATAACAAATTTGACGATTTTTACATCATATCAAAAAACGAGGTTGCGTATTATTTTGATCATTAAAAAGACATATGAAAACGTTGTTTCCAATTCAAATGATAAAAATCAATGTGTTTTCATAAGAATTACCTAAAATGTTCCTGAATTTCCGTATATATTACTGTAGGAAGAGGTACTCGTAAAACCGCTTTAATCCGGCTGAAACGTAGAAATATGCAATAAAACAGAATTTCACTCCTAATCAATACCTAACTCACTATTTTAACGAGGTACAAATAGTTGGTTGAAAATCTTGTATTTAAGGTTAATTTGCAACTATTTACGTGTTTGAATCATATACATATGAATCACATATATAAGGCAGTCTCCGTGGTGTAGTGGTAAGACACTCGCCTGGCGTTCCGCGAGCGCTATGTCATAGGTTCGTATCCTGGCCAGGGAGGATTTACTGGGCGCAATTCCTTAACTGTAGCCTCTGTTTAACGCAACAGTAAAATGTGTACTTGGATGAAAAAACGATTCTTCGCGGCAGGGGATCGTATTCCAGGGACCTGCCCGAAACGCTACGCGTACTAGTGGCTGTACAAGAATGTAACAACTCTTGTATATATCTACAAAAAAAAAAAAAAAAATTGAATTTTTTGAATTAATGGCAAAAAAAAGAAAATGATTGAAAACGCGGAAAAACGGCCAAATATAGTCAAAATCGTTGATGTATGGATGAAATCTTATAAAGGAAACAACGATGAAAAACCTCAGAGTATTGGTAAATTCGATGATTTTATATTCAAAGCACAATGCAAGAAAACTTGCTTAAAAACGCAATATTATGTGAAACTCTGAGATTTGTAGGCCAAATCACAAATAGAGAGACAAGATGAAGTAGTATCTTCAATTGTTTCAGTAAGTTCGAACATTTTTACCTAAAATCACCCTACTTGAAAAACGTGAAAAAAGTCACTATATTACCAAATTCGAGGATTTTTACCTCAAATCATAGAGGTTGCGTATTATTTTGATAATTAATAAGGCATATGAAAACGATGTTTTCAATTCAAATGATAAAAATCAATGTGTTTACTTTAGAATTACCTAAAATGTTCCTGAATTTCCCTTTATTTCTGAATTCGTAAAACTGCTCTAATCTGGCTGAAACGTCGAAATATGCAATAAAACAGAAATTCTCTCCTAATCAATATCTTACTCACTATTTTAACGAGGTAAAGACAGTTGATTTAAAATGAAGTATTTGATTTTAATTTGCAATTAATTTCGTGTTTGCATCATATTTAACGTAAATTTATTGAGTTAATGGCAATAAACCGAAAAAGCTTGAAAACGCGGAAAAAAACAGCAAAATATTGCCTAAATCGTTGATATTTGGATGAAATTTTATAAAGGAAACAACGATGAAAAACCTCAAATTTATGCAAAATTCGATGATTTTATGTACAAAGCACAATGCAAGAAAACTTGCTTAAAAACGCAATATTATGTGAAATTCTGAGATTTGTAGGCCTAATCACATATAGTGGAACAACATGAGGTAGTACCAAAATATTAGTAAATTGGAACATTTTTACCTGAAATCACTCTACATGAAAAACGTGAAAAAGTCACTACAATACCAAATTCGAGGATTTTTACATAAATTCATAGAGGGAGGTTGGGTATTATTTTGATCATTAAATAGGCATATGAAAACGTTGTTTCCAATTCAAATGATAAAAATCAATGTGTTTTCTTTAGAATTACCTAAAATGTTCCTGAATTTTCGTGTACTCGTAAAACCGGTTTAATTCGGCTGAAATGTCGAAATATGCAATAACAACAGAAAATCTCTCCTAATCAATATCATACTCACTATTTTAAAACACTTTGATGTAACCGGACCGTATATATATGGCCAACTCGGCCAACGGGTTCCGCGCCCGCGCCGTAAATAGCCGGCCGATCTAAAAAACAACATATAAAATCCAATTCTTATTTGATTGACTTGGGGTTAGTATGAAAATGTTTGCCATTAAATTTCCGTTTTCTCTAAAAGCACATGGGCCTGTTTGAGAAAACAGCATTGTATTGTAACTTAGAGGAGAGACTATTGAGTTGTTGACACAACGAGGGTAATCGCCCACTTCACACACTCTTATAATAATAATAATAATAATAATAATAATAATAATAATTTTTATTTAGGTAAGGTACATACATAAAGAGATTTTACAAAGTTTGTTGGCTTAATAGATAGAGCTAGTACATACAATGCCTAAAGCCACTATTACGCAAAGCGTTTCGGGCAGGAAAAACATTAATGACTAAAGCTTAAAACTAATGGGTAAAAAGAATAAAATGTGTTGAGAACAAATAAAAATAGAGGTAAAAGAGGGGGGAACATTGTTGAAAAAGCAGCACAAATACAATTACAAATTATTACAGAAAATTACATTCAAACAGCGTTGATTTGAAAAAAAAAAAAAAAAAAAAAACATACATGGGTTGACAACAGAGGGGTAAGGTAGGTTACAGGGAATTTATTAGGTATAGCTTCGTTTTAAACTTAAACTGGTTGAGAGAGGTACAGTCTTTAACATGGTTGGGAACGTCATTCCACATTCTGGGCCCCTTGATTTGTAGAGCATTTCTGGTTTGATTAAGTCGTACTCTAGGAATATCAAAACTGTATTTATTTCTGGTGTGGTGCTCATGGGTTCTGTTACAACCTTCTATGAAGCTTTTGAGATCAGGATTGGCATTATAGTTTAGCGTTTTATTTATGTATAATACACATGAGAGAATGTGCAGTGACTTAATGTCTAACATATTCAGAGATTTGAGTAGGGGTACCGAGTGATGTCTGGGGCCAGAATTGGATATTGTCCTAATAGCAGCTTTGTGTTGAGTAATTAGAGGACGTAAGTGATTTTGGGTAGTAGAGCCCCAAGCACAAATACCATAGTTGAGATATGGATAGATAAGGGAGTAATAGAGAGTCACCAGGGCAGGGCGTGGTACATAATATATGATCTTAGAAAGAATGCCCACAGTTTTTGAAACTTTTTTTGAAATGTTTAGAATGTGTCCCTGGAAATTCAGCTTGTGGTCAATGAGAATGCCAAGGAATTTGCCATCTAATTTGTTACAAATTTGGGTATTGTTTATTTTGAGATTTATTTGATTAGAGGATTTATTGCCAAACAGAATATAGAAAGTTTTGTCAATGTTAAGGGTGAGTTTGTTGGCAGTTAGCCACAGATGGACTTTATTTAGCTCAGTATTTACTGTGGCATTTAGAGCAAGGGGATCAGGACTGGAGTAAATGAAGGTTGTGTCGTCAGCAAATAGAATTGGTTTGAGGTGTTGGGAGGCATTTGGAAGGTCATTAATGTAGATGAGAAAGAGGAGAGGGCCAAGTATGCTGCCCTGGGGAACACCAATGTTGATGGGTAGGGTGGGAGAAATTGTATTATTCACATAAACACATTGGAGCCTGTCAGTAAGGTAGGATTTGAGGTATTGTAGGGAGTGTCCTCTAACACCATAATGATGTAATTTAAGAAGAAGGTTTTGGTGGTTGACAGTATCGAAAGCTTTACGCAGGTCCACAAATAACCCAACAGGGAACTCATTTTTATCAAGAGCTGTATGAATCGAGTTAAGCATACTAATAAGTGCATCGTTAGTGCTTTTTTGGGCCTGAAGCCATATTGGCAAGGGCTAAGTATATTGAGTTTGGCTAGATATGAGTAAAGCTGCTTATAGATTAGTTTTTCAACAATTTTTGACAAGTTTGGCAGGATTGATATAGGTCTGTAGTTGTTAACATCTGTGAGATCACCACATTTGTGGACAGGCGTTACTCTCGCTTTTTTTAGAATATCTGGAAAGGTTTGGAGTTCATGTGACTTGTTGAAGAGCAAAGCAATAGCAGGGGCTAAAGATCTGGAGGCTTTTTTGTAGATTAAAGTTGGTATCTCCTCAAGGGCACCAGACTTGGTTTTAAGGGAAAGGATTATCTCATTGACGTCAGTGGAATTAATAGGCTTTAGGTACAGAGACTGTGGATAGTTACCTGTAAGATAGTCCTTAATGTCAGTACTGGAAGATGGAATATCATTAGCAAGGGATGAACCAATGGAAGAGAAGAACCTATTGAACTCAATAGCAGAATCAGAGGCTGAAAGCTGACCATCGTTATTAGACAGGAGAGTCGGTTTGTTATTTAAAGACTTCTTTGATCCCAATATTTGCAAAATTGTTCTCCAAGTTTGTTTAATGTTGCTCTTTATTTGGGTAAATTTATCTTCGTAGTATTTAGTTTTGGCTCGTCTAATTATCTTAGATAGCAATAATGAGTAATTCTTTGAGAATTCTTTGGAGACAATTCCTAACCTATACTTCTTCTCAAGGTCATGTTTTTTATTAATAGATTTAAGTATTCCCTTTGTAAGCCCGGGATTGTTAAGCCTTTTGGTTGTGACTTGTTTTGTAAGCATAGGACAGTGGGTATTATAAAGGCTAAGAGTTTTTTGAAGAAAAGATTGCACTGCTGGATTGATGTCCTCTATGTTACCTAACTCGGACTCCCAGTTGACATTATCAGTAGCAGTTATAAAATTGTCAATAGCAGTTTCATTGTGTAGTCTAAAACGTATCTCTCTTGACTCAAGAGGTGGTTTGCTAATGTTAGTTAAGAGAAATGTGGGGTAATGGTCTGTAGTGCTATCGGTGATTATACCTGAAGTAAGCGGAGAGGTTATGTTTGTCCAGATGTGATCTAGAGTCGTGGCAGAGCTATCAGTGATTCTAGTAGGTCTAGTGATTAAGGGTATGAGGAAGCAGGAATTCATACAGTTGAGGAAGCTAACAGCAGTAGGGTGTTCTGGCTCGCAGAGGTCAATATTAAAGTCCCCTGCGATAATTAGGTGGTTTTTGTTCAGTCTGTTATCAAGTATTAGATTTCTAAGGTTTGAGTTGAATTTGGACACATCAGTGTTAGGAATTCTATAAACTGCACCCACAGACAGGACAGACTCGGCACCCTTGACTCTGAAGCTGGCGAAGATATACTCCCCATAGCAGTCTCTAGTTCTAATTTCTTTTAAGCATGTTAGTTCTTGGTGGTAGTAAAGAGCAGTGCCACCACCTCTCTGAAGTTGACGACAGTTGTGAATTGCTGAGTAGTTAGGCATGTTAAAGAGTTGAGCAGTATCCTCTTTCAACCATGTTTCAGTAAGTATAATAAAAGAGAATTTGTTGTCAATAGCTTCAATCAAGGCACTAACATCATCGAAGTGTTTAGTCGAAGTCTTGGTGTGGGGGGTTTGGGAAATTTGTGACTCTTCGCCGCTCTCAGTAATTGGTATATTTTCAGTATAAAATGACGTAATTTCAAACCGCGAATACGTGCAGAGAGCCCAAATTTGGCTCCAAAATATAGTTCGAGGGTCGAATTTGGGATGTTTGGGATATTGTGAAAACTGTAGGGAGGGGTTGGGCAAAATGTGATCCCTCGCCGCTCGCAGTAATTGGCATATTTTCGGTATAAAAAGTCCTAATTTACAACTGCGAATACGTGCAGAGAGCCAGAATTTGGCTCCAAAACATGGCTCAATGGTGGAATTTGGGATGTTTGGGATATTTTAAAAACTGCAGGGGGTTTTGGGCAAAATGTGACACTTCACCTTTCACAGTAATTGGCATTATTTCGGTATAAAATGACGTAATTTCAAACTGCTAATACGTGCAGAGAGCCATAATTTGGCTCCAAAATATGGCTCAAGCTTCGATTTTGGGATGTTTGCGATATTTTGAAAACTGCAGAGTGGGGGGGGGGTTTGGTCAAAATGTGACCCATCGCCGCTCTAATTAATTGGCATATTTTCAGTATAAAAAGACGTAATTTCAAACTGCGAATACGTGCAGAGAGCCCGAGTTTGGCTCCAAAATATGACTCAAGCGTCGAATTTGGGATGTTTAGGATATTTTAAAAACTGCTGGGGGGGGAGAGGGGAGGGGCAAAATGTGACCTATCGCAGCTCTGGGTAATTGACATATTTTCGGTATAAAAGTCGTAATTTCACACTGCGAATACGCGCAGAGTGCAAGAATTTGGCTCCAAAATATGGCTCAAGCGTCGAATTTGGGATTTTTGGGATATTTTGAAAACTGCAGTGGGGTTTAGGCAAAATGTGAAACATCGCCGCTGTCAGTAATTGACATATATTCGGTATAAAAAGTCGCAAATTTCAAACTGCGAATACGTGCTGAGAGCCAAAATTTGCCTCCAAAATATGGTTTAAGAGTCGAATTTTGGATGTTAGGGATATTTAGAAAACTGCAGGGGTGGTTTGGGCAAAATGTGACCCATCGCTGCTCTCAGTAATTGGCATTTTTTCGGTATAAAAAGTCTTAATTTCACACTACTAACATGTGCAGAGAGCCAGAATTTGGGTCCAGATTATGGCTCAAGCGTCGAATTTGGAATGTTTGGGATATTTTGATAACTGCAGGGAAGAGGAAGGGGGGGCAAAATGTGATCCATCGCCGCTCCAAGTAATTTGCATATTTTCGGAATTAAATATCGTAATTTAAACAGCGAATACGTGCAGGAAGCCAGAATTTGACTCCAAAATATAGTTCAAATGTTGATTTTGGGATGTTTGGGATATTTTGAAAACTGCAGAGGGGGGGAGGGTGGTGGGCAAAATGTGACCCATCGCCGCACTCAGTAATTGGCATGTTTTCGGTGTAAAAAATCGTAATTTCAAACTGAGAATGCGTGCAGAGAGCCAGAATTTGGCTCAAAAATATTGTTCAAGGGTAGAATTTGAGATGTTTCGGATCTTTTGAAAACTGCATGGAGGGTTTGGGCAAAATATGATCCATCGCTGCTTTCAGTAATTGGCATATTTTCGGTATAAAAAGTTGCATTTTAAAACTGCGAATACGTGCAGGAAATACGAATTTGGCTCCAAAATATGGCTCAAGGTTCGAATTTGGGATGATTGGGATATTTTGAAAACTGCAAAGGGGGGTTTTGGGCAAAATGTGACCCATCGCCGCTTTCAGTAATTGGCATATTATCGGTATAAAAAGTAGTAATTTCAAACTGCGAATACGTACAGAGAGCCATAATTTGGCTTTAAATATGGCTCAAGCATCGAATTTGCGATTTTTGGGATATTTTGAAAACTGCTAGGAGAGGGGGGGGGGGCAAAATGTGACCCTTCGCCGCTCTCAGTAATTGGTATATTTTCAGAATAAAAAGTAGGAATTTCAAACTGCGAATACGTGCAGAGAGCCAGAATTTGGCTCCAAAGTATGGCTTGAGGGTCGAATTTGGGATGTTTGGGATATTTTGAAAACTGCAGTGGGGGGTTTGGGCAAAATTTGATCCATCGCCGCTTTCAGTAATTGGCATATTTTCGTTTTTAAAAGTCGTAATTTCAAACTGCGAATACGTGCAGAAAGCCATAATTTGGCTTTAAATATGGCTCAAGCGTTTAGTTTAGGATGTTTGTATATTTTAAAAACTGCTAAAGGGGGTTTGGGCAAAATGTGAAAAACGGTAGCTCTCAGTAATTGGCATATTTTCGGTATAAAAAGTCGCAATTTCAAACTACTAACACGTGCAGAGAGCCAGAATTTGCCTCCAAAATATGGCTCAATGGGTCACGAATTTGGGATGTGTTGGATATTTTGAAAATTGCAGGGGGGGTTTGAGCAAAATGTGATCCATCGCTGCTCTGAGTAATTGGCATATTTTCTGAATAGAAAGACGTAATTTCAAACTGCGAATCTGAGTAGAAAGTCAGAACTTGACTCCAAAACATTGCTCAAGGGTCGAATTTGGAATGTTTGGAATATTTTAAAAACTGCAGGGGGGTTTGGGCAAAATGTGACCCATCGCTGCTCGCAGTAATTGGCATATTTTCCGTGTAAAGGTCGTAATTTAAAACTGCGAATACGTGCAGAGAGAGAGTTTGGCTTCTAAATATGGCTCAAGCGTCGAATTTGGAATGTTTGGGATATTTTGAAAACTACAGGTCGGTTTGGATAAAATGTGACCCATCGTTGCTCTCAGTAATTGGCATATTTTCGGTATAAAAAGTCGTAATTTCAAACTGCGAATATGTGCAGAGAGCTAGAATTTGGCTCCCAAATATGGCTCAAGCGTCGAATTTGGAATGTTTGAGATATTTTGAAAACTGCAGGGGCTGTTTGGGCAAAATGTGACCAATCGGTGCTCTCAGAAATTTGCATATTTTCGGTATAAAAAATCGAAATTTCGAACAGCGAATACGTGCAGAGAGCCAGAATTTGGCTCCAAAATATGGCTCAAGCGTCGATTTTGGGATGTTTGGGATATTTTGAAAACTGCAGGGAAGGTTTGGGCAAAATGTGATCCATCGCCGCTTTCAGTAATTGGCATATTTTCCGAATAAAAAGTCGTAATTTAAAACTGCGAATACGTGCAGAGAGCCAGAATTTGACTCCAAAATATATCTCAAGCGTCGAATTAGAGATATTTGGGATATTTTGAAAACTGCAGGGAGGGTTTGGGCAAAGTGTGATCCATCGCCGTTCTCAGTACTAAATAAATTTTCGGTATAAAAATTCGTAATTTCAAACTGCGAATACGTGCAGAGAGAACGAATTTGGCTCCAAAATATGGCTCAAGCGTCGAATTTGGGACGTTTGGGATGTTTTTAAAACTGCAGGGGGGGTGGGCAAAATGTGATCCATCGCCTCTTTCAGTAACTGGCATATTTTCGGTATAAAATGTCGTAAGTTTAAACTGCGAAAATGTGCTGAGAGTCAGAATTTGGCTCCAAAATATGGCTCAATGGTCGAATTTGGGATGTTTGAGATATTTTGAAAACTGCAGGGAGGGATTGGGCAAAATGTGATTCATCGCCGCTTTCAGTAATTGGCATATTTTTGGTATAATTCGTCAAAATTTCATACTGTGAATACGTGCAGAAAGCCAGAATTTGGCTCGAAAATACCGCTCAAGTGTCCAATTTGGGATATTTGGGATATTTTGAAAACTGCAGGGAGGATTTGGGCAAAATGTTATCCATCGCTGCTCTCAATACTAAACATATTTTCGGTATAAAAAGTCGTAATTTCAAACTGCGAATACGTGCAGAGAGCCAGAATTTGGCTCCAAAATATGGCTCAAGCGTCGAATTATGGATGTTTGGGATATTTTGAAAACTGCAGGGAATGGTTGGGCAAAATGTTATCCATCGCCGCTCTCAGTACTAAACATATTTTCGGTATAAAAATTCGTAATTTCAAACTACGAATACGTGCAGAGAGCCAGAATTTGGCTCCAAAATATGGCTCAAAGATCGAATTTCGGATGTTTGGGATAGTTTGAAAACTGCAGGTGGGTTTGGGCAAAATGAAACTTATCACCGCTCAGTAATTGGCATATTTTCGGTGTAAAAAGTCGTAATTTTAAACTGCGAATGCTTGCAGAGAGCCCGAATTTGGCTCCAAAATATGGCTCAAGCGTCAAATTTGGGATGTTTTTAAAACTGCAGGGAGGGGGGCAAAATGTGACCCATCGCCGCTTTCAGTAATTGGCATATTTTTGGTATAAAATGTCGTAATTTCAATCTACGAATACCTGTAGAGAACCAGAATTTGGCTCCAAAATATAGCTCAAGAGTCTAATTTAGGATGTTCGGGATATTTTGAAAACTTCAGAGGGGTTTGGGCAAAATGTCACCCATCGCCGATCTCAGTAATTGGCATATTTTCGGTGTAAATAGTCGTAATTTCAAACTGCGAATACGTGCAGAGAGCCAGAATTTGGCTCCAAAATATGGATCAAGCGTTGAATTTGGGATGTTTGAGATATTTTGAAAACTGCAGGGGGATTTTGAAAACTTCAGAGGGGTTTGGGCAAAATGTGACCCATCGCCGCTCTCAGTAATTGGCATATTTTCGGTGTAAAAAGTCGTAATTACAAATTGTCAATGCGTGTAGAGAGCCAGAATTTGGCTCCAAAATATTGTTCAATGGTAGAATTTGGGATGTTTGGGATATTTTGAAAGCTGCAAGGAGGGTTTGGGCAAAATATGATCTATGCCCGCTTTTAGTAATATGCATATTTTCGGTATAAAAAATCGTAATTTCAAACTGGGAATACGTGCAGAGAGCCAGAATTTGACTTCAAAATATGGCTCAAGCGTCGAATTTGGGATGCTTGGGATATTTTGAAAACTGCAAGGGGGGGGGGGGTTTGGGCAAAATGTGACCAATCACCGCTCACAATAATTGGCATATTTTCCCTATAAAATTTCGTAATTTCAATCTGCGAATACGTGCAGAGAGCCAGAATTTGGATCCAAAATATGGTTCAAGCGTCGAATTTGGGATGTTTGGGATATTTTGAAAACTGCAGAGAGGGTTTGGGCAAAGTGTGATCCATCGCCGCTTTCAGAATTAAACATATTTTCGGTATAAAAAGTAGTAATTTCAAACTGCGTATACGTACAGAGAACCAGAAATAGGCTCCAAAATATGGCTCAATGGTCGAATTTGGGATGTTTGGGATAGTTTGAAAACTGCAGGGGGGTTTGGGCAACATGTGACCCACCCCCGCTCTCTGTAATTGGCATATTTTCGGTATAAAATGACCTAATTTCAAACTGCAAATACGTGTAGAGAGCCCGAATTTGGCTCCAAAATATGGCTCAAGCGTCGAATTTGGGATATTTGGTATATTTTGAAAACAGCAGAGGGTAGGATTTGGGCAAAATGTGACCCCATCGCCGCTCTCAGTAATAGGCGTATTTTCGATATACAAAATTGTAATTTAAAACGATGAATACGTGCTGAGAGCTAGAATTTGGCTCCAAAATATGGTTCAAGCGTCGAATTTGGAATGTTTGGGATATTTTGATAACTGCAGGGGGTAGGGTTTGGGCAAAATGAGATCAATCGCCACTTTCAGTATTTGGCTTATTTTCGGTATAAAAATCGTAATTTCAAACTGCAAATACGTGCAGAGAGCCAGAATTTGGCTCCAAAATAAGGCTCAAGGGTCAAATTTGGTATGTTTGGGATATTTTGAAAACTGCAGGGGTGTTTGGGCAAAATGTGACTCATCGCTGCTCTCAGTAATTGGCATATTTTCGGTATAAAAAGTCTTAATTTCACACTACTAATAAGTGCAGAGAGCCTGAATTTGGCTCCAAAATATTGCTCAAGCGTCGAATTTGGGATGTTTGTGATGTTTTGAAAACTGCGGTGGGGGGGGGGGGGCAAAATTTGACCCATCGCCGCTCGCAGTAATTTATATATTTTCGGTATAAAAAGTCGTAATTTATACAGCGAATACGTGCAGAGATCCAGAGTTTGGCTCCAAAATAAGGCTCAAGCGTTGAATTTGGGATGGTTGGGATATTTTGAAAACTGCAGGGAGGGTTTAGGCAAAATGTGATCAGTCGCCACTTTCAGTAATTGGCATATTTTCAGTATAAAAAGCAGTAATTTTAAACTCCAAATACGTGCAGAGAACCAGAATTTGGCTCCAAAATATGGCTCAAGGGTTAAATTTGGAATGTTTAGGATATTTTGAAAACTGAAGGGGGGGGGGGGGGGGGTTGGGCAAAATGTGACTCATCGTCGCTCTCAGTAACTGTCATATTTTCGTTATAAAAAGTCGTAATTTCACACTACTAACTCGAATGCTTGTTCTGATATTTACCCTAAATGAGTGGAATATTAGGGAAGTCAAGATGGAAGCACCCTTGGGAATGAGTGATCACAGTGTATTGAACTTTGAGTACCTGGTAGAGCTCGGAATTATCCCCCCCGAAAAAGAACTAGGAAACAAAAGGCTGGCATACCGAAAGGGAAATTATGAGGAGATGAGAAGCTTCCTAAGGGAAATACCTTGGGACACATTCCTCAGAGCTAAGTCTGTACAAGATATGATGGACTATGTCACCCAAAAGTGTCAGGAGGCAGTAAGCAGATACATTCCTGCCCAAAAGGAAAATCCGAGAAGCAAAAGAAGAATCCATGGTATAATAGGGCATGTATGGAAGCTAAGAAACTGAACAAAAGGGCATGGAGGAACTTCCGGAATAACAGAACACCAGAAAGCAGAGAGAGATTCCAGAGAACCATCAATGAGTATGTTAGGGTGAGAAGAGAAGCAGAGAAAAGTTATGAAAATGATATAGCAAATAAAGCCAAGACCGAACCAAAGCTACTCCACAGTTACATCAGACGGAAAACAACAGTGAAAGAACAGGTAGTGAAACTTAGAACAGGCGAGGACAGGTATACAGAGAATGACAAAGAGGTGTGTGATGAACTCAACAAGAGGTTCCAAGAGGTCTTCACAACAGAACAAGGTGAGGTCACTGTGCTAGGAGAAAGGGACGTAAACCAGGCGGCCTTGGAAGAGTTTGAAATTACGAGAGAGGAGGTCAAGAGACACCTGCTGGATCTGGATGTTAGAAAGGCTGTTGGTCCAGATGGGATCTCGCCATGGGTACTGAAAGAGTGTGCAGAGGCACTTTGCTTGCCACTCTCCATAGTGTATAGTAGGTCACTGGAGACGGGAGACCTACCAGTAATATGGAAGATGGCGAATGTGGTCCCAACATACAAAAAGGGCGACAGGCAAGAGGCACTGAACTACAG
Organism: Procambarus clarkii; assembly: GCF_040958095.1. Lineage (NCBI taxonomy): Eukaryota > Metazoa > Arthropoda > Malacostraca > Decapoda > Cambaridae > Procambarus > Procambarus clarkii. The sequence continues at coordinate 3,488,372 of NC_091193.1, read as the reverse complement.
GCCAGTATCCTTGACTTGTATACCATGCAAGGTGATGGAGAGGACCGTGAGAAAAAACCTGGTAGCACATCTGGAGAGAAGGGACTTCGTGACAAATCGACAACATGGGTTCAGGGAGAGTAAATCTTGCCTGACTGGCTTAATAGAATTCTATGACCAGGTGACACAGATTAAGCAAGAAAGAGAGGGCTGGGCGGACTGCATTTTCTTGGATTGTCGGAAAGCCTTTGACTCAGTACCGCATAAGAGGCTGGTACATAAGCTGGAGAGACAGGCAGGTGTAGCTGGTAAGGTGCTCCAGTGGATAAGGGAGTACCTAAGCAATAGGAAGCAGAGAGTTACGGTGAGGGGTGAGACCTCTGATTGGCGTGAAGTCACCAGTGGAGTCCCACAGGGCTCTGTACTCGGTCCTATCTTGTTTCTGATATATATAAATGATCTCCCGGAGGGTATAGATTCATTTCTCTCAATGTTTGCGGACGATGCCAAAATTATGAGAAGGATTAAGACAGAAGAGGACTGTTTGAGGCTTCAAGAAGACCTAGACAAACTGAAGGAATGGTCGAACAAGTGGTTGTTAGAGTTCAACCCAACCAAATGTAATGTAATGAAGATAGGTGTAGGGAGCAGGAGGCCAAATACAAGGTATCATCTGGGAGAGGAAATCCTTCAGGAGTCAGAGAAAGAAAAAGACTTGGGAGTTGATATCACGCCAGACTTGTCTCCTGCAGCACATATCAAGAGGATAACATCAGCGTCATATGCCAGGCTGGCCAACATACGAACGGCATGCAGAAATTTGTGTAAAGAATCATTCAGAACTTTGTATACCACATATGTCAGGCCAATTCTGGAGTATGCAGCCCCAGCATGGTGTCCATATCTAGTCATGGATAAGACTAAACTGGAAAAGGTTCAAAGATTTGCCACCAGACTAGTACCCGAGCTGAGAGGTATGAGCTACGAGGAGAGACTGCGGGAATTGACCCTCACTTCGCTGGAAGACAGAAGAGTTAGGGGGGACATGATCACTACATTCAAGATTCTCAAGGGAATCGACAGGGTTGATAAAGATAGGCTATTTAACACAAGGGGCACACGCACTAGGGGACACAGGTGGAAACTATGTGCCCAAATGAGCCACAGAGATATTAGAAAGAACTTTTTTAGTGTCAGAGTGGTAGACAAATGGAATGCATTACGGGGTGATGTGGTAGAGGCTGACTCCATACACAGTTTCAAGTGTAGATATGATAGAGTCCAGTAGGCTCAGGAATCTGTACACCTGTTGATTGACGGTTGAGAGGCGGGACCAAACAGCCAGAGCTCAACCCCCGCAAACACAACTAGGTGAGTACACACACACACACACACACACACACACACACACACACACACACACACACACACACACACACACACACACACACACACACACACACACACATTGACCCACGAAGACTGCCCAAATATGAATACCATCATCCGCACCAGTTGGTGTTCCCAGGCAGGTCACTCATCCAAGTACTAACCAAAGTCAACGTTTCTTAACTTGGCTGATGTGGTGAGAAGCAGTGTTCTCAAGGTGCAAAAATGTAAAAAAAAAGTCAAAGTAAGGCTGTTGCTATTATATACAAATAGTAGCCAATCACATGTCAGTGAGTTAGGGAATGAGTGGGTCAAGATAATGGTAACTGTGGCGGAGGATACTCACACATACCAGCTAATTCTCTATTAATGATAGTGCTTATAGCAACTATTTAGTCAACATGTAACCAACAACAAATGGACTGTTGCTCCAAAATGGAAATGTTGGCATGCTATTGATTTCGCACAAATTGCATACAAATGCCACCCACTTACCGGTAATTAAAGAACCTAAGCAAAACTCTTCAAAGAATAAATGACTAATCTTAGGCTCTCCTAATCTCATAATAAAGATATGCTCTCTTAGGCTTCATTTAGTTAATAAATGTAACATCATTGACTCGGGGGACAGGCAGATTATATATACACATGTTAGGCTTATAACACCTACCCCCACAAGGTCCACCTAGTGACTAACCCTCGCTAACTCACCAGGATGCAAGTAGCTCACTAACTCCTGGATACCTATTTACTACTAAGTGAATAGAGGCATTAAGTGAAAGAAAACGCTACCAACAATAACAACCCTGTCCGACCGGGATTCGAACCCTTGAATCCCCGATTGTCAGTCGTGAAGGAACAAGTCATTCATTTATGTGTACTCACCTATTTGTGCCAGCAGGATCGAGCATTAATCTTGGAGTGAGTCCTTTTCAACCCGTTCTCACACAAGACAGTACATATATGACTAGTGCTTAAAGTCAATATGTGGAATGTGATTTAGTACATATGTGATATATTCCCAGTTAACTTTTTTACCAAGGCTCAAACTCTTCCTCACGTACCAATTTACGTCTCACAGTACTCGTCCATCAACGTAGATAGCTGAATAGTCGTGATTGGTTCAATTATAACGAAAATTGTAGTTTTCAGGTCCCACATGGGTTGTGAAATTCACCTACTATTGTCCATGCTCTTATAATATTACAGATCAGCTACATCCTATTGAAGGCTCGTAGTTTTGTTTTGAGAAATATTAGTTGTTCTTAGTAAATTATAATAAGCACAATAAATTATTACATAGAATAAGTGCTTCACCAATCAATATTATATACCATAGTTTGTGCTTTAGAAATCTTTAAAGAATGTTTTGTAGGAACGCTAACAGAAAACGATGTTATGTTGGAATGTATATAGGGTAAACTACTGCAAACAGGATGGTATGGTGTGGATTATTGGAAACTATAGGATTAGTATAGGGTTCACTACCACCTGTTAGGTGGGTAAGGGGTCCAATAACACCCGCAGGATGAGTATGGGGGTCACATCCACCCACAGGAATGGTATGGGGATCACTTCCACCCACAGGAAGGGTATGGGATCCAATACCATCCACTGGATGTGTATTGCGTCCACTACCACCGACAGGATGGGTATGGGCTCACAACCACCCACAGGATAGGTATGGGGTCCAATACCACCCACAGGATGAGTATGGGGTCCACTATAACCCACAGGATGGGTATGGGGCTCCAACCACCCACAGAATAAGTATGGGGTACAATAACACCCACTGGATATGTATGGCATCCATTGCCCCCACAGGATGACTATAGGGTACAGTATCGCCCACAGGATTAGTATATAGGGTTCACTGCCGCCCACAGAGTCGGTATGGGGTCCACCGCCACCCACAGGGTCGGTATGGGGTCCACTACCGCCCACAGGGTCGCTATGAAGTCAACTACCGTCCACAGGGTCGGTAGGGGTCCACTACCGCCCACAGGGTCGGCAGGGGGTCCACTGCCACCCACTGGGTCGGTAGGGGGTCCACTGCCGCCCACAGGATCGATAGGGGGTCCACTGCCGCCCACAGGGTCGATATGGGGGGGGGGGTCCACTACCGCCCACAGGATCGATAGGGGGTCCACTGCCGCCCACAGGGTCGGTAGGGGGTCCACTGCCGCCCACACGTTCGGTAGGGGTCCACTGCCGCCCACAGGGTCGGTAGGGGGTCCACGGTGTTATAATGTTGTGTTAGCTTTTCTGTACAATTTTTCTTTTTTGTTTGTATAAAAGGCTATGCAATGAATTCAAATATTTACGCTACCAATCAATTTTTCAGATAGATCATCGGATTTTGACAGTATGCTGTACATACCAGATGTTCCAAAAATAACTACAGACAACAATAATGGTACTGTGTTTACTATTTTTATACTTTATATATAGGAAGACAAGTTCAATCAATGAGCATTTTAATATATCATCAAAATTTTCATACATTTCTTTCACTTTGTTACACTTGTAAAAACTTATTCTTAGCTATATTTATATAAATGTTAATACCACTGTTAAATGAACATATTGATTTGTGTCCTTATTAGTTATAGCTTATTTATGTTGACCCAGCACCTTACTAAAGGGATTACCTTAACTTGTGTCACTATCTCTCTAGGGGGCTCCAGGTAGGCAGTATAGGTAATGCCACTAACATGCATATCATTATGGGAAAGTCCATAATTTAACACATAATTATAAGTAGGAAATTTGTAGCAAATTTTAAGATTATTAATAGGTACATTGTAGCATAATTTTGCATAAGCATAATTTTCTTGTTTTGTTCTTGTACTTTTCCTTCGAACAGTATTATTTTCTCTTCAGAATTTCACCGGAGAATAGCAGTGATGACTAGAGAACATCTTGAACGTGAGTACCAGAAAGCACGTGCTGCAATGATACAAAGAAATGAGTACTTGAAGAGACTCTTAAACGTGGAGGAACCAAACTCAATAAAGGTGACAAACAAGAAACAGAAAAAAGATAACATACAGGATGTATCACACATTAATTCAAAACAAAGACCAGCTGCACCCCAATCTGATGGTAATCTTCTATTATTTTCTTAACAATATTTCTACAGCTGTTATTTGTGTACTTTCCAATAATATTTGTTGCCTATTTTTAAGTGTATGCTAGACAATTATGGAGATTAAATTACTATAACACTGAACAACTTGGTAGCATAAAGTTAGTTATAGTAATATCTTGAGATTTGTCTGAAAATATTAATACTTGTATACAATTTGCAATTATGTACCATGCTTAAATCTTCAAATGTGCCACCCAGACATTCTGCCTGCTATACTTTCACCACCACACATTCAAAATGCGGGCTATTCTACTAGTGGCAGAACGTACACTCAAAGTTATTTGGCAGCTGGTGAAGAAACTTTGGAATCATTTGATGTTGGTATGTCCCAACATCATTTGTTGGTATTTAAATGAGGGTTTATTTAATGGACACACGTCATAAATATTATGTACCAAAATTGTGCTTAATGCCTATGAAATTTTGTTTAACATATTATACTAATCATTCCTTTCACTTACAAATTTTTCTTACTAATTTGTAATCCCATATTTCAAAGTACTTGCTGCAGAACTTGAACAAATTAAAGATTCTCAGCCAAGTGTTTCTGACTGGCAAAAAAGAAGAAAAAATGCAGAGATTAATTGGGGAGAAAGCAGGGTAATGCTGTTCGATTGGACATTGTCTGAGTTGGGTGTTCCAGATAAAGGTAAATTAAATATTGCTGTGTTCATTAAGGTTATACTGTATAATAAGCATCATATGCATATTAATGACACTCTATTAATACATTTAGACTTCAGATTGTTTAAAATGTTAGGTATACAGTATTTAAAATTAGTATAAATAATTACCCCTTTTTTCATCAGGTAAAGTTTGTGTACAATGTACAAATTGTGAGGCAAGCATCAAATGTGAAGACTGTTTTGCATTTTTGTGTCACATTTGTGACCAAATGCAACATTTTCTCATGCCTTTCCACCACAGATTATATTGGAAAAATGGCTTTTATGAGCCATTAGACCCGACACAAACTGTGTGCCCTGAAGGAAATATCTTTCACTGGAGTAAGTATACGATACCTGTATAAAATCCGTACTTTGTTCCGAGATTACTTCTACTTCCCAATCCCAGTCTAGAGCTACGATTATCTTGGTATAACAAAATAAAATGAATAAATGTTTCATTTCAGTCATTACAACATTTGGAGAAGTCTTAAAGTTTTAAACCTGACACTTGGTTTTATAGATTGATTTAATCGTCTGATTGTTTCTTTTCTGTGAATTTCTCAGTCATTATCTGGAGAATAATGTCAATATTTTGTACAATCAAGAAACAATGAAATATTCAGTCTGAAATTCTTTTCCATAAAACTCATTTTGTCAAACTGTCTTCCTTTTCTTTGTTACCAGAACCTGTTGTACCAGCCCAACCACCAAATTCTTGCCCCAACTGCACAGATTGCAAGTTTAAAATTTCAAGCTCCAGCAATCTCTGCATCTTCATCACTATAATGGGTAAATAAACTTTAAAATTTACCCTTTTATTTCCATTACCGGATATTCCTGAATCACAATACATTTTGAAATTTTTGTTGCTATAAATGTTAATTTTTACATCACTATTTTAGCAAGTCGCCACACCACTCAATGCACTGTATTTTAAACTACAGGAAGGTATGACCTCTATACTCCAATCTATACATGCCACTGTGGATATGAGCATCAACAACTAGGCAAGACCATGCACAAGTCTGGTTTCTATTCATCATTAGGAAAGAGCAGCACATTCTACAGCACCAGTCTGCTTGAATCATGGCACCATATCAAAAGAAATTGTCCTGGAACATCATTTCGGGCATTAGTCACTGCACTGGAATCCTTTGGTGCTTCTCGTGGGCGTGTATGTTTTGATACCGTTATTCTTAATATTTTCAGTTTTATATTTCAATACAAAAATTATCAAAATTTTGTAGTAATGTATATTCATTTATTAATAATTAGTTTTTAATTTTGTTCAAACACAAAATGGAATGTTTTTTTTGTTTATTTATCTTATGTCATAATATGCATTTTAAATGTCACCATCTAAAAAATTCTATTCCTAGATTGGACCCATTAATTATATAACTTCGAAGAGAGTGTTCTTCGAATGGCGATTCCAGCAATATGAGCTGAGAAAAATTAGAGGAGAAGCTGACAATGAGTGTCCTGCTTGTGATAAAACCCCTTTAGCAGTACATATTGATGGCAACAAGAAGCTGTATCGTTACAACAAAGTTGGGAGGTAATAAAATGTGCTTTACAGATACTTAATGTATAGTATTCTTTTGTTCTCTACACACACTATATTATAATGAATTATATTGTCTTCAAATTAATGTTCTTATAAATAAAGTATGCACATATAAATATACATTGTCATATGACATATTTTTTAACTGAGTATGTCTTTATAGTTTGCCTTTCAATTGCATCCATATCATCATTTTATTTATCTAACACCATGTAAATTTTTGTTTTATGTAAAATTTAGCAGTGCATCAGAATTCTTCATATAAAACATTTTTTGATACCCCATTACCCATTGTTTAATATTATAGTGGTTACAGACAATAAATAATTATTTCTGAATTATCATTGCAGAGGTATCAGAAACCCCTATTATTCTGATAGTATCTTCAGCAAAGATGAAGATGTTCAAGCTCATGTTGGCACTATTCAGAGCTTGAAAACTAAGGTGAGTTTTATTATATATTGAGAAACCTTCAATTTTACCTAATAACTGTTTGGCGACTATAACATATGGTGGCCATTTTTGTATTTTTTCATTATAGTTTATATATATTGAATAAGGAAATATAACCCATAGAATATATTGGTCAAACTTGAGTTGGTCTTGGTGAGTAAAGGTATGTTATGAAACTGTTATTAATCTATGCTCTTCAAGATGTTCATTGCTATAAATATTTTTCTCAGAAAGAACAGAAGAACTCACAGAGGGTGCAGTCTTTTGGAACCATCGAAAAATTGATGGACTGGCTCGTGCATTAGTTACTCGACTCAGAAAGGTACTAAAAATAATATATATTTATTTTATTTATTTGTATTTATTTTGAAACTTATTATAATGCATTTATATGTGAAAGGTATTATAATGCATTTATAGGTTAGTTATGTGTTCAGATCATGTACTACATATATTTTCCATTATAAATTAGCGACCATTTCCTTGAATTAACTGCTTGAACTTTTTCAATATATCAATAAGGTTAATTTGTATAAAGTATATAGTATTTAATTAACCTAAATGTATGATTCCGAGATATATCAAATGTGTTCACAGAGAAATCACAGTATCGTGATATATCACGGGAACTGTGATGAGGGTTTGAACCCCATGCACTGAGTGCTCTCAGATGCATGCTCTAGTTCACTACGCCACGACATGGTCAGATGAATTGCAACTTGGAGTACTACTGCACCCACAAGGATCCCAAGGCTTCCACTGAAGCCAAACCAGGTTTCACACAATTCCCCCATGAACTCGGTCTCTGTCATTCAGTAGTTCTGCCTTTGATGCCCCCATTTCAATGTCTTTCTCCATGTATTGATATATCACAATAATATGAATTCTATGTGTATTGAAAGGGCCATCAGAGGTAAAACTACTGGAGGACACAGACCAAGTACATGGGAAACTGCATGCACAACCGCCCATGGAATGGGTATGGGGGTGCATAATTAACAAAAATTGAATTGTGGGTTCATTAGTACCCTAGGTTGCAATTCTTTTGACCATGTTGTGGCGCATTCAACTACAGCAAGCATCTGGGAATGCCAAGCCCATAGGTTCGAACCACTCATCATGGTTAATGTGATTTGTTCATTAAATTTATTATATTCTCAAATAGGCCAGAGAGACGGAAATAACAGTTTCAAATGAGATCGACAAACTTGATGTTCAAAAGTCATTGATTCAAGAATGACGATCTGACCTACAAATGATTTGTAAGGAGTTAGAGTTAAACACTGGAACAACCTCGAAGAACATAAAATATTCTATCGAGGCAGTTGCAGACTCTATCAGGCATCCCAAAAATCTGATTGCCACTGATGCAGGTAGGCTTACTATTTCTTTGTTAACTCTGAAGCAATTTCTATTTAGCTCTTGTCTATAATTTCTATGTAGGTAAATGATGAGGAAATTTTTTTAACAACTTTAAAACTTTCAGCCAAAAAACTTTATTTGCAGCATCCAGTAAAATGCGCTCTTCCCTCCGGCACAGAAATGAGTGTGATAGGAAAAAGCTTCAAGGCTTCATAAAAATCTACAATAGTGAAAACTCTGAAATTCTCAGTGAAAAGGATGCAATAGAAGGTATCCTGCCATGGCACAATTTATTGCCTCATCATAGCCAAAATGGTATGTAACTACATCTCATTTTATCAGGGGTTACAATTCGGCCTTATCAAGATAACTAACATTTAGCATGCATAATGGATAAGCTTTACTTATTTTTGAAGTAAAATATCATCACTACTGTTTGTAAAATAGGTGCAGTATCATAATCCGTAGGTTTTTATCAGGTTGATACTGCACAATAAACTATGTATAGTATGTATAATGCAAGTACCTAAACTGTAATTACATTAAATTGAGTTGTAGTTTACTTGCAGTAAATATAAATTTCCTCTTTTATTAGTGTCCCTTGCTCAAAAAAAGAAGGCAGTAGAAGATGTGGAGCTTCAGAAGAGATCCAGAGAAGAGCAACAACACACTGTTCAAGAAATGCTGCATTATCTCGCATATTACAAGAATAAGAGAGAGATTTTAACCGAACATACTGAAGAGTTGTTATGTGGAATTTTTCCTTCATATCTAAGCAAGGTAAGCTAACAGCCTAAATGTGTGTTGCAATTCAGTTCTTCATAAACATTTATCCAGCAGAATTTTATACTTGTCTTGCTATTTACAACTTTGACAGGTAGACAATTCCATGGTTTTCATATACTGTACTGGTGTGTTTTACATATATTTGAACTTTTACCGAAAACTTTATTTATTTATTCTAATTTCTTTAGTATTTTCAGGGAAATTTGTAAATGTCTTAAACCCCATTAAATAGTCTATATATTACAGGATCCTAACAAGTACACTATTGAAGAGAAGCACCTATCAACCAAAAATAAGAGTGGAATCTTGGCTCTTTTGAAGCAAGGGCAAAAGATGTGTTCTGACAAGCTGAGTGATGCAAAGCGTTTATTTGGATACCAGGAAGAGGATGTTGATGTTTCCGAGCCCTACCTGGAGCTTTGTGACAGTGAAGATGATGATGATGAAGATGAAGATTTACTACTAAACTCATGATACAAAAGTTAAGTATAATAAATTTTACCTGATTTCTCTTGCTAATTTCTCTTACTTAATTTCTCTAATTTCTAATTATCCTAGCCCTAAGATTACTACTGGCCTCCATTGCCTTGCCTGCACTTTGTTTCCCCCTTAACCATATCACTCATTCTTACAGGTGTGAGACAGAGAGGTACAAGATCATCCAAGAGGAACAACACCTGAAGCACCCAACATTTGGGTGTTTTAATTAATAAAAACGCCCTTCATGGCTTCACTCATCCTGGCTGGTTTAATTAAAAAAACCTAACCTAAACCTAATATATATACCTCTAGAGTCAAGGGAGTTAAGTTTTAGGCTGCACAATGAAACTGCTATTGACAATTTTATAACTGCTGCTGATAATGTCTGTCCTGTGACTTTTTTGTAAGCATAACCAAAAGGCTTAACAATCCCTTGCTTACAAAGGGAATACTTAAACCCATTAATAAAAAACATGACCTTGAGAAGAAGTATAGGTTAGGAATTGTCTCCAAAGAATTCTCATGCTCTTCAACAGGTCACTTGAACTCCAAACCTTTCCAGTTATCCTAAAAAAAGCGAGTTACCCCTGTACACAAATGTGGTGATCTCACAGATGTTAACAATTACAGACCTATATCAATCCTGCCTAACTTGTCAACATTTTTTGAAAAACTAATCTACAAGCAGTTTTACTCTTATCTAGCCAAACACCATATACTTAGTACTAGGCTGTACAAGAATATAACAACTCTTGTATATATCTCAAAAAAAAAAAAAAAAAAAAAAAGCACAAGACGAAGCTTGAAAAAGTTTAGTGGTATGCAAATAGGCTAGTCCCAGGACTAAGAGGCATGAGTTACGAGGACAGGCTGCGAGAAATGCAATTGATAGGGTACATAAAGATAAACTGTTTAACACGGGTGGTAGGCGAACAAGGGGACACAGGTGGAAACTTAGTACCCAAATGAACCACTAGGATGTTAGAAAGAACTTTTTCAGTGTCAGAGTAGTTAATAGATGGAATGCATTAGGCAGTGATGTGGTGGAGGCTGACTCCATACACAGTTTCAAATGCAGATATGATAGAGCCCAGTAGGCTCAGGAATCTGTACATCAGTTGATTGCCAGTTGAGAGGTGGGACCAAAGAGCCAGAGCTCAACCCCCCGCAACCACAACTAGGTGAGTATACACACACACACACACACGTATACACACACACACACAGACACAAACATACACACACTAATGCCTCTATTCACCTTGCAGTAAATAGGAACCTGAAAGTCAGGAAGCTGCTAAAGGCTGCATCTTGGGGATGTGTGAGTGTGTTAGATAAAAATATATGTTGTTTAGATATGATGGAGGAAAAGAGGCCGAGAGTCGGTACATTAGACAACCGACGCTTAGAAAGGCGGGGTCCAAGAGCTAACAGCTAAATCTTGGAAATAATAAATTAAAATATTTAATACACCCACATACATGTTTCACATTATTTTGGCTGAGGGCACACTGAGGGCTGATGGCCCCGTCGACGGGGCAGGAAGTCGGTGGTTGATCAAAGGCCTCCCACATCCTCCACATACCTGAGGATTATTCCGGCTTAATTTTAAACGGAAGTAATGTCTTGGCATTTACGGCTTCAGCGGGTGGGTGGGTCCGTGGGTTTATTACACTGTGAGTGAAAACAATCGCCTATTCTCTATTTTATATTGCGGCTTGTAGAGCTAGAAGCTGTTGCCTCTTGTGTGCGTTGCACAAGGGGATTAATATCTGGATTAATAGCTTTCAATATTTCCAGTATTTTTTAAGGTAACGCTTAAATACCGAAGATACTGCTATTGGACACCGCTTAATTGACAATGTCTCAACAACGCAGGCTAAAGATGTGCGTGGCTCCTGCTATTGCAATGATGCTCATTTGTTTTTCAATGATGGGCCTTAGTTGCCCCCTCTCTAACTTACCGTTCTAAATACCCCTTCTCCATCTTCCGCAAACATTTCCCCTCATACATCTCCCCCCTTTCCTCCTGTCCCCCTTGTCCATCTTTGTCCCCCTGTCCATCTTTGTCCCCTGTCCCTCACTTTGTCCCCTTGCCCACATTTTCTGTCCTCTGTCCCAGATCCCTTTCCCCCTCTCTGTCCCCCTGTCCCCCCTTTCCATCTCTCTGTCCCCCTGTCCCTCTCTATCCCATTGTCCCTGTCTCTGTCCCCCCTGTCTCTCTCTGTCCCCCTGTTCTTCTCTGTCCTCCTGTTCCTCTCTCTGTCCCCCTGTCACTCTCTGTCCCCCTGTTCCTCTATGTCCCCCTGTCCATCTCTCTGTCCCCTGTACCTCTCTGTCCCCCTGCCCACTCTTTCTGTCCGCTGTCCATCATCTGTCCCCCTCCCTTTCCTCCAGTCCCCCTATCCATCTCTGTCCCCTTGTCCCTGTCTCTCCTCTGTCCCCTCTCTCTTGGTCTCCTGCCCCCCTCTCCTCCCTCTGTCCCCCGGTCCCCCTCTCTGACCCTGTCCCTCTGTCTCTGTCTCTGTCCATGTCCCCCTCTCTGTCCCTGTCTCCCTCCCTGTCCCACTGCTCCCCCTCTGTTCCCCCGTCCCTCCTCTGGCCCTGTCCGTCTGTCCCTGTCCCTCTGTCTCTGCCTCTCCTCGTTTCTGACATTCTCTGTGTCAGCCTATCTCTCTGTCTCTTTCCTCGCTCTATCTCTGTCATTCTCTCACTGACTTTGCATATCCTTATCTATACGTCTCTGTGTCTAACATTCTCTCCCTGACTCTGTCTATATCTATTTCTCTGTCTCGATCTTCATCTCTTTCTCTCTCTCTCTCTCTCTCTCTCTCTCTCTCTCTCTCTCTCTCTCTCTCTCTCTCTCTCTCTCTCTTTCTCTCTCTCTCTCTCTCTCTCTCTCTCTCTCTCTCTCTCTCTCTCTTTCTCTCTCTCTCTCTCTCTCTCTCTCTCTCTCTCTCTCTCTCTCTCTCTCTCTCTCTCTCTCTCTCTCTCTCTCTCTCTCTCTCTCTCTCTCTCTCTCTCTCTCTCTCCTTACATACATACATACATACATACATACATACATACATACATACATACATACATACATACATACATACATACATACATACATACGTACATACATACATACATACATTTATTTAACACATGTGGTACACGCACAAGGGGACACAGGTGGTGGAGGCTGATTCCATACACAGTTTCAAGTGTATGGAAAGTGTATGTATTCAAGTGTATGTATTCAAGTGGCGGGACCAAAGAGCCAAAGTTCAACCCTTGCAACCACAACTAGGTTAGTACATACATACATACATAAGATATAAAACAGTGGAGGATTCCCAGGTAGAACAATCAACCACAATGCCCATTACCCCTTTACCCTGATGTCCTTAACTACACAACTATACAAGAGTCATTAACACGTGTAATGGCTGATCCCCCATCTTTCATTTTATCAGCTTAGTTCCTTTATTATGCCCCAATTACTCATCCCTTGAGCGGTAGTTAAACTGAACCCAAATTTAAAAAAAGTTCCTTGCTAAGCAAGCTACAGTCTTGATAAGTCAGATATATTGTTTGTTAACACATTTCTCAACAATGAACAGTCAGTTTTATCAAGCTAACATATCCTAACACAACGAGTGAGAGTATTAACTGGTATAATTATTTTATTAGACCAGTATATATTATTAGATTATACTGGTATAATTATATATATATATATATATATATATATATATATATATATATATATATATATATATATATATATATATATATATATATATATATATATATGTATGTATGTATGAGTGTGTGTGTACATGTGTATACAACATTAATAATTTTGTAACTAGCGTCAAACATTGTTATTTGCTTAGCTAAACGAACTAGAGGGTTCCGGTCCTGAACCGATTATGTGCCTCTGTAATCCTTTACACCACGGCCCACGGGATGGGTATGGGGTGCATAATAAAGAAAGCAATAGAAGAAATTGAAATTGCATAATACGGTTATTGACATTCAATAATAGTAAGATAAAGCAATGAGGACCAAATGGGAGACCAGTGATCAGTGTCTTGTATTCCCTGCAATACCTCAAATCCTACGTACCTCACTGACAGGCTCCAGTATGTTTCTGTGAATAATTCAATTTCTCCCACCCTACCCATCAACATTGGTGTTCCTCAGGGCAGCATACTTGGCATACTTGGGTATCCTTTGGAGGTGCTTATCCAGTTCTCACTTGAACACTATGAGGGGATTGCCAGTTATGCCATGCAGTTATGCAATGTATGAATCTATCTATAAGTCCACCAATCTTTGTAAAAATTTCTTGTATGGATGTACCTTACCTAAATAAACATTTATTTATTTATTATTTATATTTAGGATTCATCAACTGCCAAAGATATTCACATGTCAGTATAATTCTGGCGAGAGAGAGGTTTGGGAAAAGCCGTTATACCAACTAGTCAGCAATAAGGGTGATATTTGTGGGGCACAGGCACACTCGGCCTGGCCCATTAACCCCCAACTGACACTATAACTACTAGCTACTAGGTACATGAACATAATTACATAATTTACGTACATAATTTAAGGTACATAATTACTAGGTACATGAGGACTGGCCATTGTACTATATAGACCTGAAAAAGTGTAACTTAGCGACAACAAGAAAATATTGAATCACAAGACCAACGACGACCATTCCCTTACCCTGCCATAAACACTGAAATTTGACACCCTACCTCTGGAGCCACCCTGACCACAGGTCCACCAACTACATTTCCCTCCCTCCAACTCTGCCTCCACTTACATTGTACACCACGCAAGTGTGGACTAGTGTGTAAATCTTACTGATACCACACTTAACCTTTATTCTTTCTCAATGTGTTGTATAAAAGGATCTGATTATACCGTTTCATTTCTAACTCCTTTTCTTGGAAGAATGCCACATATGATCGTACACACACACTAGGTCTGTATAGGGTATAGGCAAGGTCTGACAAGGTATACTAGGTGAGTACTAGTTGAGTACTTACACACAAGATATTCTAGGTGAGACTAGGTGAGTATACACACACACGCAACATATACTAAGTTAGTACACCCAGAAACAAGATATACTAGGTGAATACACACATACAAGGTATACTAGGTGAGTACTAGTTGAGAACTTACACACAAGATATTCTAGGTGAGACTAGGTGAGTATACACACACACACGCAACATATACTAAGTTAGTACACCCAGAAACAAGATATACTAGGTGAATACACACATACAAGGTATACTAGGTGAGTACTAGTTGAGAACTTACACACAAGATATTCTAGGTGAGACTAGGTGAGTATACACACACACACGCAACATATACTAGGTTAGTACACCCAGAAACAAGATATACTAGGTGAATACACACATACAAGGTATACTAGGTGAGTACTAGTTGAGAACTTACACACAAGATATTCTAGGTGAGACTAGGTGAGTATACACACACACACGCAACATATACTAAGTTAGTACACCCAGAAACAAGATATACTAGGTGAATACACACATACAAGGTATACTAGGTGAGTACTAGTTGAGAACTTACACACAAGATATTCTAGGTGAGACTAGGTGAGTATACACACACACACGCAACATATACTAGGTTAGTACACCCAGAAACAAGATATACTAGGTGAATACACACATACAAGGTATACTAGGTGAGTACTAGTTGAGAACTTACACACAAGATATTCTAGGTGAGACTAGGTGAGTATACACACACACACGCAACATATACTAGGTTAGTACACCCAGAAACAAGATATACTAGGTGAATACACACATACAAGGTATACTAGGTGAGTACTAGTTGAGAACTTACACACAAGATATTCTAGGTGAGACTAGGTGAGTATACACACACACACGCAACATATACTAGGTTAGTACACCCAGAAACAAGATATACTAGGTGAATACACACATACAAGGTATACTAGGTGAGTACTAGTTGAGAACTTACACACAAGATATTCTAGGTGAGACTAGGTGAGTATACACACACACACGCAACATATACTAGGTTAGTACACCCAGAAACAAGATATACTAGGTGAATACCCTAACACCAACCTCCTACAGTACACAACACCAACCTCCCACAGTACACCTCCCACAGGTAACCCCAGCACCAACCTCCCACAGTACACAACACCAACCTCCCACAGTACACATCCCACAGGTAACCCCAGCACCAACCTCCCACAGTACACAACACCAACCTCCCACAGTACACAACACCAACCTCCCACAGGTAACCCCAACACCAACCTCCCACAGTACACCTCCCACAGGTAACCCCAGCACCAACCTCCCACAGTAACCCCAACACCAACCTCCCACAGTACACAACACCAACCTCCCACAGTACACATCCCACAGGTAACCCCAGCACCAACCTCCCACAGTACACAACACCAACCTCCCACAGTACACCTCCCACAGGTAACCCCAGCACCAACCTCCCACAGTACACCTCCTACAGGTAACCCCAACACCAACCTCACACAGTACACCTCCCACAGTAACCCCAGCACCAACCTCCCACAGGTACAAAATGAAGCCATGAGAATTATCTTAGGATGCCCAAGAAATGCTATGATTGAGAAAATCAGGATGGAGTTGAATCTGCAGAGTATTGGGGATAGAATTGCAGAGATAAATGTAGCTTCTGCCATTAGATTAATGAGAGGTGGGGGAGCTAATGAATTGGTCCTCTCAGTTCAAAAGGTGGGAAGTACTGAACAATGTATGATGAAGAAAAGAGCATATATGAATACCTTATGTTCTAATGTTATTAAGTATGATGTTATTTCAGAGTGTATTGCTGTGCCCAAGAGAAAATTTACACCACCATGGGAGGATTGTAATGTAGATGTAGTAATTACTCCCTTGCAAAAGAAAAAAAGTATGTATGAAATAGGAGAGCTGAGGGCAACATATGATTGTATAATTAGAAAATTGCCTACAGAAAACACTCTACTACATGTATATTGTGATGGGTCAGTAGCTAGGGATGGGAAGGCAGGATGTATATTGTGATGGGTCAGTAGCTAGGGATGGGAAGGCAGGATGTATATGTTCTTAACATTCTGAAACCTATATTGTTTGCTGATGATACTACACTCATCTACTCCAACCCCAACCCACATACACTAAATACTGTAATGTTGTTAATAATGAACTAAAAAAAGTCCACTTATGGATGTCAACCAACAAACTAACACTTAACATAGAAAAGACCTACTACATCTTATTTGGAAGCAAATCTACAAATGCAATTCAGCTTCAGATGACAATGTAAACATTAGCAATAACAATGATGGAAAGTTTCTTGGTCTATTCTTAGACAAGAGACTCAACTTCAGTACCCACATACAATACATAACTAAGAAAGTCTCTAAAACAGTTGGTATACTCTCCAAAATCAGATATTATGTACCTAACCCTGCTCTCATCTCTCTATATTATACACTAATCTATCCCTATCTCAACTATGGTATCTGTGCATGGGGTTCAACCACTGCAAACCACTGCAAACCACCTCAAGTCCATCATCACCCAGCAAAAATCTGCTATCAGAATAATATCAAATTCTGCTTTCAGACAACACACAGCCCCCTTGTTTAACTCCCTAAACATGCTAAACATAATCTCACTCCATAAATTCTCTTGTGTCAACTACATTTACAAAACCCTGTTCTTAAATGCAAATCCTGCTCTGAAACTCTTCCTGGACAGATGTAATAGGACCCATTATCACCACACCAGAAATAAATATCTCTTTGATATCCCCAGAGTTAAACTTGTATAAATAAATAAATAAATAAATAAATATGTTTATTCAGGTAAGGTACATACATACAAGTAATGTTACATTAATGGATCGATATATAGATAGAGCTAGTACATACAATGCCTAAAGCCACTATTACGCAACGCGTTTCGGGCAGGAAAAACATTAATATCTAGAACTTAATACTAATTGAGCATAAAGAATAAAATGTGTTGAGAACAAATACAAATAAAGATAAAAAAAGAGGGAACATGACTGAAAAAGCAGCACAAATACAATAGGTTGACAAACAGTGTTGATTAAAAAAAAAAAAAAAAAATAACAGACATGGGTTGACAATAGAGGGGTAAGGTAGGTTAGTGAATTTATTAGGTAGTGTTTAGTTTTTATCTTAAACTGGTTGAGAGAGGTACAGTCTTTAACATGGTTGGGAAGATCATTCCACATTCTGGGTCCCTTGATTTGTAGAGCATTTCTAGTTTGATTAAGTCGTATTCTTGGAATATCAAAACTGTATTTTTTTCTGGTGTGGTGCTCATGGGTTCTGTTACAACCTTCAATGAAGCTTTTGAGCTTATATGTATGTATTTGTAATGTATGTATGTAAACAATGTATTTATTATCATTTATCAATTCTGATAGAAATTACCTACTTAAAATTATCTGTTAGATTAAGGACCTGCCTGAAACGCTGCGCATACTAGTGGCTTTACAAGATTGTAAATACTGTACTATTCAATGTATTCTCACAACCCCAATGTACCTACTTGTATATATATAAATAAAATAAAATAAAATATTGTGATGGGTCAGTAGCTAGGGATGGGAAGGCAGGATGCAGTATGCCAAACTGAATTCGTGCGCCCCTTGAGGGACTTGAAGTAGAGGGATAGGGATCACAGGATAAGTATGGGTTGCACAAACTACTGGTAACAGGATGAGTATGGGTTGCACAATTAATTACTACAAAGTGGTTGAGTATGGGGTGCACGTAAATGAAGACTCCCAAGAAGCAAATCAGAGATCAGCCCAAGCTTCATCTTGAGGCAAAGCTCAATGCCTTAAGCCATATTGATGCTCTGTCCACAGAGCATTCTCTCTCTCAAATCATAATAGTACACTAATGGTTCCCTACACCACCCCTCAGGTGCAGCTGCAGCAGGCTTGGGTGACATGATGACTATGGGGTGCACAATAAACTAACACTCACAGAATGAGTATGGGCTGCACAATAAGCTACCTCTCACAAGATTAGTAATAAAGAAACATTAATTTTTTGGGTAGGGTGACTGAAACTCATCCTGGGGTAAAAATGTTTATTTAAATTTATTATAGTTAAATGAATTTAGTAAATTATTCCATATATTGTATTATAAGTGAATTGACACTAAACTATAAATGATACTAATAAGGTTTTAAAAATGAAAAACAGTAAAAATCCTTCATGTAAGATATGGAAGTTGAAAAGTAAATTAACTGTAAACTAAATTATAAACTGTAGACATAATATAAAGTATTATAAGTAAAATACCTATAAACTACCAAATAATGTGTAAGGAACCATTTCTATTGTTTGTCCTTTTTTACCTGTTTCCTCAGGTATTTTAAAATTCCCATTCCGTTGTTACTACACTGTTTTCCTGGTGTAGTTCCCTGTGGTTCAAATTTTACTACTTGTACTTCTTGCTGTTTCTGAAGGATTGCTAATGGTAGCCCTTGTTGCACCGGCGGAACTTTTTGTAAATGTTCCACCTGCGGAACTTTTTGTAATTGTTGAATTTCTTGCACCTGCGGTACTTTTTGGACTTTATGCACCTGCTGCACTTGTAGCTCGTCAGGATTTTTTTCCAGGGCATTATCGCTATCACCTTCTGATCCTAATGTAAGTTTATCTGCATCAAGCTTCCTTGTGCGTGCTGGAATAAAAAATAAAAATAAAAAATAAAAAATTTTGAAATGGAAGATCCTGTGTAACAAATTTAATCAGTTACTATGATCGAGCCGCAGAAATTTTACAGGAAAGATATGGTTGGGTTGACTGCATCTATCTGGACCTAAAAGAGGCATTCAATAGAATTCCACATAAGAGTTTGTTCTGGAAACTGGAACATATTGGAGGGGTGACAGGTAAGCTTCTAACATGGATTAAAAAATTTCAAACTGATAGAAAAATGAGGGCAGTAATCAGAGGCAATGTATTGGACTGGAGAAATGTCACGAGTGGAGTACCACAGGGTTTAGTTCTGGCATTCATGGATAAATAATAAATAAATTGTTCATGATTTTTTTAGACAAAAGCTAGAATATGCAGCAGTTGTATGGTGCCCATATCTTAAGAAGTACATGTACAAACTTGAAATGATACAAAGACGTCATGGGTGTCATAGGGGCACCAGCACACTGGTTTGCTAAAGGGCCCTTAATGCTGTCGAGACCTTATGGGCCCTTGGACCCATTACGTTAAGACATAGTGCTGTATTGGGCCACACACTTTTTGCCATATACATCAACGACAGAGATGATTGAATTGAAATTATATATATATATATTATATATATATATATACATATATATATATATATATATATATATATATATATATATATATATACATATATATATATATATATATATATATATATATATATATATATATATATGTCGTACCTAATAGCCAGAACGCACTTCTCAGCCAACTATGCATGGCCCAATTTGCATAATAAGCCAAGTTTTCATGAATTAATGTTTTTCGACTACCTAACCTAACCTAACCTAACTTTTTCTGCTACCTAACCTAACCTAACCGATAGAGATAGGTTAGGTTAGGTTAGGTAGGGTTGGTTAGGTTCGGTCATATATCTACGTTAATTTTAACTCCAATAAAAAAAATTGACCTCATACGTAATGAATTGGGTAGCTTTATCATTTCATAGGAAAAAAATTAGAAAAAATATATTAATTCAGGAAAACTTGGCTTATTAGGCAAATCGGGCCTTGAATAGTAGGCTGAGAAGTGCGTTCTGGCTATTAGGTACGACATATATATATATATACATATGTATATATATATATATATACATATGTATATATATATATATATATGAGAGAAAATAATAGGTGGTGATATATTTATATATTATGTGAACTACTTACACAAAAAGAAGTTAGTGGTGAAGATCTTCTTGTCCTCTTCTTGTATTACGTTGTTTGGTAGGATACCATGTGTCACCCGTGCTTGTCCTTTCTTGTAATAGATAACGATTGATTCATACCCACAGCCACGCAGATATGTTAGCTGAAAAGCAAATAATATTTAAACAATAACACTATCTGGGAAAATGCAACAAAATAAATGTTTGAAGCATAGCTGGGCATGTGCAATAGAACCCATAATAGAATCACAATACCAGAAATAAATATCTTTGATATCCCCAGAGTCAAAGTTATTCTGTGTAAATACTCTATGCAAATAAAGGGACCTTGTCTATGGAACTAACTTGCTAACAAATTTAAAAACTGTCCAACTTCTGCCATTTTAAAAAATAAAACCAAAAAGTACCTAAATTTTTTCTTGATAGTTTCCTAACTAGTGTATTAAACTCGCACTGTATCTTATGAAATCCAATGCCAGAATATATGTGCCTAAACCATACAACTTTTCCATTGTAATCATTGCTATCACCTTATATCATGATTGTTATATTGAATGCATATCTTACTATATTATACCTTGAAATATTCCTCAAATTATGCTACAATTTATATGTTGATAACCCTCAAATTTTACTTTAATGTACATAGTAATCTTTGTGATACTTTCTTACAATGTACCAGCCAATTTTTTCCATTTAAGCTTTAAATTGCCTATTTAAAATTATCTGTTAGATTAAGGACCTGCCCAAAACACTATGTGTGCTAGTGGCTTTACAAGAATGTAAAAACATCAATTCTATGTACTCTCATAATCCCAGTGTGCTATCTTGTATATAAATAAATAAACAAATAGTATGTAAGTACTGTACAGCATTATTCATGTTGATTCTATACCTTATCAAGCAAGTTCAGCATAAGAAGAATACAAATGAATACAACAGATGTAGACAAACTTCAATACCTGATTTTCAATCCTTCGTAGAACCCGGCTTGCTGTATTTCGTTCTAAAGCCTTCTTGCCTTTAAGTAGAAAACGGGCTTCCTCTTCTTTCTTCATTAATTCTCTACTGTTTCGGAAGTCACACTGGCAGAACTTGCAAACATTGCTTCGGACATGCACACATTGTTTGCAGTTTGTGCATCTCCTCAAGAATTTTCCCTGAAGACCTGAAGGAAATAGTTTCTAATAAAATACTTATATTCAAATGACCTATGCTGCAAAAATTATAAGTTAAATTGTTGTTAAAATGTACTACAGTAATTAAATATATTATTTAAATTATGAAATAATCTACATTAACACTAGTGAGAGCAATGTTAAAAATTTTAGGACTGCATCTGGAAATAACTTTAATTTTGGATGTGATTAACCATGCTGTAACTCGTATAACAAAACTGAGAGGAGTTGAATCCAACAGCCTGATTGACCAGGCTGTTAATTTCAAGCGAATACTATATTATTGGAAGAAAAAAAAATTATATATATATATATATATATATATATATATATATATATATATATATATATATATATATATATATATATATATATATATATATATATATATATATATATATATATATATATATATATATATATATATATATATATATATATATATATATATATGTCGTACCTAATAGCCAGAACGCACTTCTCAGCCTACTATGCAAGGCCCGATTTGCCTAATACGCCAAGTTTTCATGAACTAATTGTTTTTCGACGACCTAACCTACCTAACCTAACCTAACCTAACTTTTTCGGCTACCTAACCTAACCTAACCTATAAAGATAGGCTAGGTTAGGTTAGGTAGGGTTGGTTAGGTTCTGTCATATATCTACGTTAATTTTAACTCCAATAAAAAAAAAATGACCTCATACATAATGAAGTGGGTAGCTTTATCATTTCATAAGAAAAAAATTAGAGAAAATATATTAATTCAGGAAAACTTGGCTCATTAGGCAAATCGGGCCTTGCATAGTAGGCTGAGAAGTGCGTTCTGGCTACTAGGTACGACATATATATATATATATATATATATATATATATATATATATATATATATATATATATATATATATATATAATCAATATTGTAACTTTTTTTGTGTAATGACGTTTTCAAATAAAGTTAGATAAATATACACACATACCAAAAGAATAAGGGTGGTAGGAGAAGAAAATATGAAAGTGTTCAGTGAGGATCCACAAGGTCTTCTCTGAGTACTCTTTATTTTCTTCTCTGAGTACTCTTTATTTTTATATATATATATATATATATATATATATATATATATATATATATATATATATATATATATATATATATATATATATATATATATGTCGTACCTAGTAGCCCGAACGCACTTCTCAGCCTACTATGCAAGGCCCGATTTGCCTAATAAGCCAAGTTTTTATGAATTAATTGTTTTTCGACTACCTAACCTACCTAAGCTAACCTAACCTAACTTTTTCGGCTACCTAACCTAACCTAACCTATAAATATAGGTTAGGTTAGGTTAGGTAGGGTTGGTTAGGTTCGGCCATATATCTACGTTAATTTTAACTCCAATAAAAAAAATTGACCTCATACATAATGAAATGGGTAGCTTTATCATTTCATCAGAAAACAAATTAGAGAAAATATACTGTCAGGAAAACTTGGCTTATTATGCAAATCGGGCCTTGCATAGTAAGCCGAGTACGACGTTCTGGCTACTAGGTACAACATATATATATATATATATATATATATACATACATACATACATACATACATACATACATACATACATACATACATACATACATACATACATACATACATACACACACACATACATATATATATATATATATATATATATATATATATATATATATATATATGACAGTGTCAGATTCAGTTTACTACAGTTTAGTAATTTCTTACCATTTGATGTACTAGGTAGATCCATGTTTGGTGAAGTTTTATAGCTGGAGCTGGAAGATCCTGTCGAGATGACTTCTTCAAAGAGAATAGCTTCAACACACATTGTGTCTTGAGTC
Organism: Procambarus clarkii; assembly: GCF_040958095.1. Lineage (NCBI taxonomy): Eukaryota > Metazoa > Arthropoda > Malacostraca > Decapoda > Cambaridae > Procambarus > Procambarus clarkii. The sequence goes on along the minus strand of NC_091193.1, from coordinate 3,464,462 downwards.
TACCAGTACTTGGCCTACAGTTACCAGATCTGATTTACAGAAACTAGTGAACTATGGAGATAAGATTGTTAATAATATACTTTTTTTGAGATTCATATGACTTGCAGCTTAAAAACCAACCTTATTTTAAAATAGTACACTAAAGTACATAGCAAATTGCGAAATTCGTAGTTTTTTAACTACTTTAAAGCTAAATTCTCAAGCTTTGAAAATAAGCACAATTTGCTATTTTAAGCGGAATCTGGCAACTCTGATTTAGCATGTAAACATTGACTTGCATTCACAATGTAGTTATTTATTTTTCAACAATTTAAAACGAGTTATGAAAATACACACATTGGTACATTATTGCAAAGGCACTATACTATATATATATATATATATATAAATTGTTGCAAGTCGAGCAACAAATATTTTACATTGAACAACAAATGAGATTGGAAAAGCAGTATTGCCAAAATAGACCCCAGACACACCCTGTGGGTAGTAATGGACCCCCATACCGACCCTATGAGGGGTAGTGGACCCCATAATAACACTATGGGCGATAGTGGACACTATACAAACACTATGGGCGGTAGTTGACTTCATAGAGACCCTGTGGGCGGTAAGGGACCCCCTATCGACCCTGTGGGCGGCAGTGGACCCCCTATCGATCCTGTGGGCGGCAGTGGACCCCCTACCGACCCTGTGGGCGGCAGTGGACCCCTACCGAACGTGTGGGCGGCAGTGGACCCCCTACCGACCCTGTGGGCGGCAGTGGACCCCCTATCGATCCTGTGGGCGGTAGTGGACCCCCCCCCATATCGACCCTGTGGGCGGCAGTGGACCCCCTATCGATCCTGTGGGCGGCAGTGGACCCCCTACCGACCCAGTGGGTGGCAGTGGACCCCCTGCCGACCCTGTGGGCGGTAGTGGACCCCTACCGACCCTGTGGACGGTAGTTGACTTCATAGCGACCCTGTGGGCGGTAGTGGACCCCATACCGACCCTGTGGGTGGCGGTGGACCCCATACCGACTCTGTGGGCGGCAGTGAACCCTATATACTAATCCTGTGGGCGATACTGTACCCTATAGTCATCCTGTGGGGGCAATGGATGCCATACATATCCAGTGGGTGTTATTGTACCCCATACTTATTCTGTGGGTGGTTGGAGCCCCATACCCATCCTGTGGGTTATAGTGGACCCCATACTCATCCTGTGGGTGGTATTGGACCCCATACCTATCCTGTGGGTGGTTGTGAGCCCATACCCATCCTGTCGGTGGTAGTGGACGCAATACACATCCAGTGGATGGTATTGGATCCCATACCCTTCCTGTGGGTGGAAGTGATCCCCATACCATTCCTGTGGGTGGATGTGACCCCCATACTCATCCTGCGGGTGTTATTGGACCCCTTACCCACCTAACAGGTGGTAGTGAACCCTATACTAATCCTATAGTTTCCAATAATCCACACCATACCATCCTGTTTGCAGTAGTTTACCCTATATACATTCCAACATAACATCGTTTTCTGTTAGCGTTCCTACAAAACATTCTTTAAAGATTTCTAAAGCACAAACTATGGTATATAATATTGATTGGTGAAGCACTTATTCTATGTAATAATTTATTGTGCTTATTATAATTTACTAAGAACAACTAATATTTCTCAAAACAAAACTACGAGCCTTCAATAGGATGTAGCTGATCTGTAATATTATAAGAGCATGGACAATAGTAGGTGAATTTCACAACCCATGTGGGACCTGAAAACTACAATTTTCGTTATAATTGAACCAATCACGACTATTCAGCTATCTACGTTGATGGACGAGTACTGTGAGACGTAAATTCGTACGTGAGGAAGAGTTTGAGCCTTGGTAAAAAAGTTAACTGGGAATATATCACATATGTACTAAATCACATTCCACATATTGACTTTAAGCACTAGTCATATATGTACTGTCTTGTGTGAGAACGGGTTGGTCCTTTTAGCCGTCGGTTGTTTAAAGCAGTGACTCCTGGCTTATTTCCCAACCTAACCTAAACCTAATCCTAACCTATAATCTAAACTAACCTAGAACCTAAGCTAACCTGTAACTTAAACTAACCTAAAACCTAAGCTAATCTAACCTAAACCTAATGGAGTTTATATTCTTATTATTTATAACCTATAGTTATCAAAGGTTTATAAAGGTTATTTAAGGAACAAGTTTATCTTTTATTTAATATAATATATTTTATATGTTATAATAATATTTTATAATAATATTTTATAATAATATTTTATAATAATATTTTATAATATTTTATAATAATATTTTTATAATATTTTATAATAATATTTTTATAATAATATTTTATAATAATTTTCTTTAATATAGTTTTAAATTTTTTTTAATAAATTTTAAATTTTCTTAAAAAAATTTAATAAATATTTAATATAATTTAATATATTAAAGTTATAAAGGTTTATAAACTATTATTTGATTAGGTTAGGTTAATTTCGGTTAGTTAGGTTGGATAAAGCTAATGTAACCTACCCTAACCCAACAACAGAAAATAAACCTCCCTCCCTCCCTCCCTCCTTCCCTTCCTAGATGTGGTGAGAAGCAGTGTTCTCAAGGTGCAAAAAAGTATAAAAAAACAAAAAAAACAAGCTAAGTTAGGCCGTTGCTATTATATACAAGTAATATTTAATCCATTTAAGTAATAAATAAACTCCATTTAAATTTAGACTCTAAATCTAAGTCTAAAAGTCCTAGATTTAACTAGATTTTTAACTCCAATTAAATTGGAGTTAAATTAATTTAAAATGATTTATTTTTAAGAAAATAAAATTGTAATTTAATTATACCCTCCCTCCCTCCCACCCTTCCTTCATCCCTACCTCCTTTCCTCCCTTCCTCTCTCCCTCCCTTCCGTCCCTCTGTTACCTGTGACACGAAGTTATCCGCGTATCTTAGGGATTTCCGTGTATCTTAGGGATTTAGGGTTATCAATGGGGTTTTGGGTCCAGGAAGCCATTTGTGTCCCCTCAAATTGCCTCCCTTATCCCCACCCACCTAGTTTCGAATCCCGTATCACACGGATTCACCAATCACACGGAAATGTATCCGTGTGATCAATCCGTGTTACTATCTGTGATTGTCTGTGATACACGGACATGTTTCCATGGATACACGGACATGTGTATCCATGGGGTTCTGGGTCCAGGAAGCCATTTGTGTCGACCCAAATTGCCTCCCTTCTCCCCACCTGAAATCCAGGTGGATTGAAAGACCTGACCGAGGTCAGTGGATCCAGGTATCCGTCCGTGGGCCCCCGGATTTCAACCCTTCCCCACATTCCAAGGGGCAGTCAATCAATTTCGGCTATCCAGAGAAACTATCGAAACTGATGCTTCTACAGGAGAGGACATCACAGAAATCTATCTGTGCCCTGTAGTTGCAACCGTTGCGACAGGCTCGAACGCAGGTCTATCCGGATTAAGAACATGTTCTATCCGACTAGGCCACGCTGGAGTTGCCTTCTGAATCAAATTTGGCACCTGTATTTATACCTCGGAGCAAGCGGGGAGAGGTAGTGTCTATTTATAAACAATTGCAATGACTGACATGAAGTTGTGAGTTTGTATTGACAGTTAAAATAAATGACAGCGTTATTCGATGAGGTTGCTGTCCAGTGAAGCAGTGTCATGAATGAAAGAATATAGGAGAATTTAGGCTAACTGACAGACATGTGTATGTTTAAAAGTGTGTATTAATTAATATTTAGTGTTGTGTGTCCAAAAGAGGCGAACGGTTTGCTGGGAAAATATAGCCTTATCGCCGCCTTTTTCTGTTTGACGGGGATTGAGGGGGGGGGGGTAACAGTGGGGGTGGAAAGGGAGTAGGGATATGGCGGCCACCGTTGGGGGAAGGTTGGTGGTAGGGGGTACCCATGACTACCCCTGTCCTGTGGGTAGTCATGGGTAGGGGTGGTGAGGGGGGGGGGAAGGGAGAGATGGCAGTTAGGTATTTAAACTTACTTTTTTGAGATAGGTTATATATGGTAAGGTGTTTAGGACGGAATAAGAAAAGTGTTTGGGGCTGAGTTGAGTATATTAGTTATTGTGATTCATGTTAGAAAGAATGTAGGTGCTTGAAATGTTTAAAGGTTTGTTAATGATTCATTTGTTTAATACTGTATGAATTAACGGTAAGTGAACACTGGAGATTGATATTCAACAGCATATTGAGTGGACAAGTTTAAGCAGGCAGGCAGGCAGGCAGTAATTGTACTGCACTATTCAGTAATTGGCATATTTTCGGTATAAAAAGACGTAATTTCAAACTGCAAATACGTGCAGAGAGCCAGAATTTGGCTCCAAAATATGGCTCAAGGGTCGAATTTGGGATGTTTGAGATATTTTGAAAACTGCAGGGGGGGGGGTTTGGGCAAAATGTGACCCATCGCCGCTCTCAGTAATTGGCATATTTTCGGTATAAAAAGTCGTAATTTCACCCTACTAACACGTGCAGAGAGCCAGAATTTGGCTCCAAAGTATTGCTTGAGGGTCGTATTTGGGATATTTGGGATATTTTGAAAACTGCAGAGGGGGTTTAGGCAAAATGTGACCCATTGCCTCTCTCAGTAATTGGCATATTTTCGGTATAAAAAGACGTAATTTCAAACTGCAAATACGTGCAGAGAGCCACAATTTGGCTCCAAAATAAGGCTCAAGCGTTGAATTTGGGATGTGTGGGATATTTCGAAAACTGCAGGGAGGGTTTGGGCAAAATATGATCCATCGCCGCTTTCAGTAATTTGCACATTTTCGGTATAAAAAGTCGTAATTTCAACCTGCGAATACGTGCAGAAAGCCAAAATGTGGCTGCAAAATACAGCTCAAGGGTCTAATTTGGGATGTTTGGAATATTTTGAAAACTTCAAAGGGTTTGGGCAAAATGTGACCCATCGCCGCTCTCAGTAATTGGCATATTTTCGGTGTAAAAAGTCGTAATTTCATATTGCGAATACGTCCAGAAAGCCAGAATTTGGCTCCAAAATATGGTTCAAGCGTTGAATTTGGGATGTTTGGGATATTTTGAAAACTGCAGGGGGGGTTTGGGCAAAATGTGACCCATCGCGGCTCTCAGTAATTCGCATATTTTCGGTGTAAAAAGTCTTAACTTCAAACTGCGAATACGTGCAGAGAGCCAGAATTTGGCTCCAAAATATTGTTCAAGGGTCAAATTTTGGATGTTTGGGATATTTTGAAAACTGCTGGGAGGGTTTGGGCAAATTATGATCCAACGCCGCTTTCAGTAATTGGCATATTTTCGGTTTAAAAAGTTGTAATTCCTAACTGCGAATGCGTGCAGAAAGCCAGAATTTGGCTCCATAATATGGCTCAAGGGTCGAATTTGGGATGTTTGGGATATTTTCAAATCTGCAGGGGGGTTTTGGGCAAATGTGACCCATCGCCGCTCTCAGTAATTGGCATATTTTCGGTATAAAAATTCGTAATTTCAAACTGCGAATATGTGCAGAGAGCCAAACTTTGGCTTCAAAATATGGGTTAAGCGTCGAATTTAGGATGTTGGGATATTTTGAAATCTGCAGGGGGGTTTCGGAAAAAATGTGTCCCATCGCCGCTCTCAGTAATTGGCAAATTTTCGGTATAAAAATTCGTAATTTCAAACTGCGAATACGTGCAGAAAGCCAGAATTTGGCTTCAAAATATAGGTTAAGCGTCGAATTTGGGATGTTTGGGATATTTTGAAAACTGCAGTGAGGGTTTGGTAAAATGTGATCAATCGCCACTTTCATTAATTGGCATATTTTCGGTATAAAAAGTCGTAATTTCAAACTGCGAATACATGCAGAGAGCCAGAATTTTGCTCCAAAATATGGCTGAAGCGTAGAATTTGGGATGTTTTGGATATTTTGAAAACTGCAAAGGGGGGTTCGTGCAAAATGTGACCCATCGCCACTCAGAGTAATTTGCATATTTTCGGTATAGAAAGACGTAATTTCAAACTGCGAATACGAGCAGAAAGCCAGAATTTGACTCCAAAATATGGCTCAAGGGTCGAATTTGGGATGTTTGTGATATTTTGAAAACTGCAGGGGGGGGGGGGTTCAGGCAAAATGTGACCCATCGCTGCACTCAGTAATTGACATATTTTCGGCGTAAAAGGTCGTAATTTCAAACTGTGAATACGTGCAGAGAGCCAGAATTTGGCTCCAAAATATGGCTCAGCAGTCGAATTTGGGATGTTTGGGATATTTTAAAAACTGCAGGGAGGATTTGGGCAAAAAGTGATCCGTCTCTGATTTCAGTAACTGGAATATTTTCGGTATTAAAATTCGTAATTTAAAACGGCGAATACGTGCAGAAAGCCAGAATTTAGCTCCAAAATATGGCTCAAGCGTCGAATTTTGGATGTTTGGGATATTTTTAAAACTGCAGGGAGGGGATGGGACAAAATGTGATCCAAAGCCGCTTTCAGTAATTAGCATATTTTCGGTGTAAAATGTCGTAATTTCAAACTGCGAATACGTCCAGAAAGCAAGAATTTGGCTCCAAAATATGGCTCAAGCGTTGAATTTGGGATGTTTGGGATATTTTGAAAACTGGAGGGGGGGGGGGGTTTCTGCAAAATGTGACCCATCGCCACTCTCAGTAATTGGCGTATTTTCGGTGTAAAAATTCCTAACTTCAAACTGCGAATACGTGCAGAGAGCCAGAATTTGGCTCCAAAATATTGTTCAAGGATCGAATTTGGGATGTTTTGGATATTTTGAAAACTGTAGGGAGGGTTTGGACAAAATATGATCCAACGCCGAATTCAGTAATTGGCATATTTTCGGTAAAAAAAAGTCGTAATTTCTAACTGCGAATACGTGCAGAAAGCCAGAATTTGGCTCCAAAATATGGCTCAAGGGTCGAATTTGGGATGTTTGGGATATTTTCAAATCTGCAGGGGGGGGGGGGGGGGGTTTGGGCAAATGTGACCCATCGCCGCTCTCAGTAATTCGCATATTTTCGGTATAAAAATTTGTAATTTCAAACTGCGAATACGTGCAGAGAGACAGAATTTGGCTTCAAAATATGGATTAAGCGTCGAATTTAGGATGTTTGGTATATTTTGAAAACTGCAGGGAGGGGTTGGGTCAAAATGTGATCCATCGCCGCTCTCCGTAATTGGCATATTTTCGGTAAAAAAAAGTCGTAATTTCAAACTGCGAATACAAGCAGAAAGCCAGGATTTGGCTCCAAAATATAGCTCAAGGGACGAATTTGGGATGTTTGTGATATTTTGAAAACTGCAATGGGGTTTTGGGAAAAATGTGACCCATCGCCGCTCTCAGTAACTGGCATATTTTCGGTATAAAAATTCGAAATTTCAAACTGCGAATACGTGCAGAGAGCCAGAATTTGGCTCCAAATAATGGCTTAAGGGTCGAATTTGGGAAGTTTGGGATATTTTGAAAACTGCAGGGAGGGTTTGGCTAAAATGTGACCCATCTCCGCTCTCAGTAATTGGCATATTTTTGGTGTAGAAAGTCGTAATTTCAAACTGCGAATACGTGCAGAAAGCCAGAATTTGGCTTCAAGATATGGCTCAAGGGTCGAATTTGGGATGTTTGGGATATTTTGAAAACTGCAGGGAGGGATTGGGTCAAAATGTGATCCATAGCTGCTCTCAGTAATTGGCTAATTTTCGGTATAAAAAGACATAATTTCAAACTGCGAATACGTGCAGAGAGCCAGAATTTGGAGCCAGAATTTTGAATTTGGAGCCAGAATTTGACTGTGTATGGAGTCAGCCTCCACCACATCACTGCCTAATGCATTCCATCCGTTAACTACTCTGACACTGAAAAAGTTCGTTCTAACGTCTCTGTACGTTATGGGGTACTCAGTTTCCACCTGTGTCCCCTTGATCGTGTCCCACCAGTGTTGAATAGTTTATCCTTGTTTACCCGGTAGATTCCTCTGAGGATTTTTTAGGTTGTGATCATGTCTTCCCTTACTCTTTTGTCTTCCAGTGTCGTAGTGAACACCACGCCAAGTGTAGTGAACATTACGCCAAGGGTAGTGAACACCACGAAAAAGGGTAGTGAGCGCCACACCAAGGGTAGTGAAAACCATGTCAAGGGTAGTGAATACCACGCCAAGTTCAGTGAACACCACTCCACGTTCAGTGAATACCACGCCAAGGGTAATCAAGACCACGCCAAGGGTAGTGAACATCACGCCTAGGGTAGTGAACATCACGCCTAGGGTAGTGAACATCAAGCCAATGGTAGTGAACACCAAGCCATAGGTAGTGAACACCACGCCAAGGGTAGTGAACACCACGTCAAGGTTAGTGAAAACCATGCTAAGGGCAGTGAACACCATGCCAAGGGAAGTGAACACTATGCCAAGGGTAGTGAACACTATGCCAAGGGTAGTGAACACCTCGTCGGGAGTAGTGAACACCACGCCAAGAGTAGTGAACACCAATTGAAGGGTAGTGAACACCGTGCCAAGGGTAGTGAACACCACGCCAAGGTTAGTAAATACCAAGCCAAGGGTAGTGAACACCATGCAAAGGGAAGTGAACACCATGCCAAGGGTAGTGAACACCACGCTAAGGGTTATGAACCCCACGCCAAGGGTAGTGAACAACATGCCAAGGGTAGTGAACAAAACGCCATGGGTAGTGAACACCACGCTAAGGGTAGTGAACACCACGCGAAGGGTACTGAACATAACAAAAGGGCAGTGAACACCACGTCAAGGGTAGTGAACACGATGCAAAGGGTAGTGAACACCACGCTAATGGTAATGAACACCACACCAAGGGTAGTGAACACCAAATGAAGGGTAGTGAACACCACGCCAAGGTTAGTAAACACCACGCCAAGGGTAGTGAACACCATGCAAAGGGTAGTGAACACCACGCTAAGAGTAGTGAACACCACGTCATGGGTAGTGAACACCACTCCAAGGGAAGTGAACACCACGCCAGGAGTAGTGAACATTACGCCAAGGGTAGTGAACACCACGCGAAGGGTAGCGAGCACCACACCAAGGAAAGTGAAAACCATGTCAAGGGTAATGAACACCACGCTAAGTTCAGTGAACACCACGCCACGTTCAGTGAATACCACGCCAAGGGTAGTTAACACCACGCCAAGGGTAGCGAACACCACGCCCTGGGTAGTGAACACCACGTCAAGGGTAGTGAACACCACGCCAGGGGTCGTGAACACCACCCCAAGGGAAATGAACACCATGCCAAGGGTAGTGAACACCATGCAAATGGTAGTGAACACCAAGCCAAAGGTAGTGAACACCATGCCAAGGGTGGTGAACACCACGCCAGGGGTAGTGAACACCACGCCAAGGGTAGTGAACACCACGCAAAGGGTAGTGAACATCACGCCAAGGGTAGTGAACATCACGCCAAGGGTAGTAAACATCAAGCCAAAGGTAGTGAACACGACGCCATGGGTAGTGAACACCATGCCATGGGTAGTGAACACCACGCCAAGGGTAGTGAACACCACGTCAAGGTTAGTGAAAACCATGCAAAGGGTAGTGAACACTATGCCAAGGGTAGTGAACACCTCGCCAGGGGTAGTGTACACAAAATGAAGGGTAGTGAACACCATGCCATGGGTAGTGAACACCACGCCAAGGTTAGTAAATACCATGCCAAGCATAGTGAACACCATGCAAAGGGAAGTGAACACCATGCCAAGGGTAGTGAACACCACGCCATGGGTAATGAACCCCACGCCAAGGGTAATGAACACCACGCCAAGGGTAGTGAACACTATGCCAAGGGTAGTGAACACTATGCCAAGGGTAGTGAACACCTCGCCAGGGGTAGTGAACACCACGCCAAGGGTAGTGAACACCACGCTATGGGTAGTGAACACGATGCCAAGGGTAATGAACACCACGCCAAAAGTAGTGAAAACCACGCCATGGGTAGTGAACACCACGCCAAGGGTAGTGAATACCACGCCAAGGGTAGTGAACCCAACGCCAAGGGTAGTGAACACCACGTCAAGGGTAGTGAACACTACGCCAAAAGTAGTGAAAACTACGCCAAGGGTAGTGAACACCACATTAAGGGTAGTGAACCCAACGCCAAGGGTAGTGAATACCACACGAAGGGTAGTGAACACCACGCTGAGAGTATTGAACACACCGCCAAGGGTAGTGAACACCACGCCAAGGGTACTGAACACCACGCCAAGGGTAATGAATACCACGCCAAGGGTAGTGAACCCAACGCCAAGGGTAGTGAACACCACGTCACGGGTAGTGAACACTACGCCAAGGGAAGTGAACACCACTCCAAGAGTAGTGAACATTACGCCAAGGGTAGTGAAAACAATGTCAAGGGTAGTAAACACCACGCCAAGTTCAGTGAACACCACGTCACGTTGAGTGAATACCACGCCAAGGGTAGTGAACACCACGCCAAGAGTAGTGAACACCACGCCCAGGGTAGTGAACACCACGTTTAAGGGTAGTGAACACCATGCCAAGGGTAGTGAATACCTTGCCAATGGTAGTGAACACCACGCCAAGGGTAGTGAACACCACGCCTAGGGTAGTGAATACCACGCCAAGGGTAGTGAACACCACGCTAAGGGTAGTGAACACCATGCCAAGGGTAGTGAACACCATGCCAATGGTAGTGAACACCAAGTCAATGGTAGTAAACACCAAGCCAAGGGTAGTGAACACCATGCCATGGGAAGTGAACACCACGCCAAGGGTAGTGAACACCACGCCAAGGGTGGTGAACACCACGCCAAGGTACGTGAACCCCACGTCAAGGGTAGTGAAAACTACGCCAAGGGTAGTGAACGTGACGTCAAGGGTAGTGAACACCACGTTAAGGGTAGTGAACACCACGCCATGTTCAGTGAACACCAAACCAAGGGTAGTGAACACAACGCCTAGGGTAGTGAACACCACGCCAAGTTCAGTGAACACCAAACCTAGGGTAGTGAACACAACGCCAAGGGTAGTGAACACCACGCCAAGTTCAGTGAACACCACGCAAAGGGTAGTGAACACCACGCTAAGGGTAGTGAACACCACGCTAAGGGTAGTGAACACCACGCTAAGGGTAGGGAACACCACGCCAAGGGTGGTGAACATAACGCCAAGGGTAGTGAACACTATGCTAAGGGTAGTGAACACCATGCCAAGGGTAGTGAACACCACGCCCAGGGTAGTGAACACTATGCCAAGGGAAGTGAACACCATGCCAAGGGTAGTGAACACCACGCCCAGGGTAGTGAACACCACGTGAAGGGTAGTGAACACCACTCCAAGGGTAGTGAACACCACGCCAAGGGTAGTGAACACCACGCCAAGTGTAGTGAACACCACGCAAAGGGTAGTGAATACCACGCCAAGGGTAGTGAACCCAACGCCAAGGGTAGTGAACACCACGTCATGGGTAGTGAACACCACGCCAAGTTCAGTGAACACCACGTCACGTTGAGTGAATACCACGCCAAGGGTAGTGAACACCACGCCAAGGGTAGTGAACACCACGCCCAGGGTAGTGAACACCACGTCAAGGGTAGTGAACACCATGCCAAGGGTAGTGAATACCTTGCCAATGGTAGTGAACACCACGCCAAGGGTAGTGAACACCACGCCATAGGTAGTGAATACCACGCCAAGGGTAGTGAACACCACGCTAAGGGTAGTGAACACCATGCCAAGGGTAGGGAACACCACGCCAAGGGTGGTGAACATAACGCCAAGGGTAGTGAACACTATGCCAAGGGTAGTGAACACCATGCCAAGGGTAGTGAACACCACGCCCAGGGTAGTGAACACCACGTGAAGGGTAGTGAACACCACTCCAAGGGTAGTGAACACCACTCCAAGGGTAGTGAACACCACGCCAAGGGTAGTGAACACCACGCCAAGGGTAGTGAACACCACGCCAAGAATAGTCAACACCACGCCAAGGGTAGTGAACACCACGCTAAGGGTATTGAACACCATGCCAAGGGTATTGAAATTTCGCCTTTTATACCAAAAATATGCCAATTACTGAAAGCAGCTATAGATCACATTATGCCAAAACCCTCCCTGCAGTTTTCAAAATATCCCAAACATCTCAAATTGGACGCTTGAGCCATATTTTGGAGAAAAATTCTGGCTCCCTGCACGTATTCGCAGTTTGAAATTACGACATTTTATACCGAAATACGCCAATTACTGAGAGCCGGGATGGACCACATTTTGCCCAAACCCTCCTTGCCGTTTTTAAAATATCCCAAACATCCCAAATTCGACCCTTGAGCCATATTTTGGCGCCAAATTCTGACTTTCTGCACGTATTCGCAGTTTGAAATTACGACTTTTTATACCAAAATACGCCAATTACTGAGAGCCGGGATGGTTCACATTCTGCCCAAACCCCCTCTGCAGTTCGCAAAATATCCCAAACATCCCAAATTCGACCCTTGAGCCATATTATGGAGCCAAATTTTGGCTTTCTCTACGTATTCGCAATTTGAAATTACGACATTTTATGCCGAAATAATGCCAATTATTGAAAGCCGCGATGGACCACATTTTGCCCAAACCCTCTTTTCCGTTTTTAAAATATCCCAAACATCCAAAATTCGACCCTTGAGGCATATTTTGGAGCCAAATTTTGGCTTTCTGCATGTATTCGGAGTTTAAAATTACGAATTTTTATACCGAAAATGTCCAATTATTGTAAGCGGCGATGTGTCACATGTTGCCCAAACCCTCCCTGCAGTTTTCAAAATATCCCAAACATCCCAAATTCGACCCTTGAGCCATATTTTGGAGCCAAATTCTGACTTTCTGCACGTATTCGCAGTTTGAAATTACGACATTTTATACCGAAATAATGCCAATTACTGTAAGGGGCGATGGACCACATTTGGCCCAAACTCTTTTTGGAGTTTTCAAAATATATAAACATCCCAAACTCTACGCTTGAGCCATATTTTGGAGCCAAATTCTGGCTTTCTGCATGTATTCGCAGTTTAAAATTACGACTTTTTATACCGAAAAATGCCAATTACTGTAAGCGGCGATGGACCACATTTGGCCCAAACCCTTTCTGCAGTTTTCAAAATATCCCAAACATCCCAAACTCTACGCTTGAGCCATATTTTGGAGCCAAATTCTTGCTCTCTGCACGTATTCGCAGTTTGAAATTACAAAGTTTTATACTAAAAATATGCTAATTACTGAGAGCAGCGATGTGTCACATTTTGCCCGAACCCCCTCTGCACTTTTCAAAATATCCCAAACGTCCCAAATTTGACGCTTGAGCTATATTTTGGAGCCAAATTCTGGCTTTCTGCACGTATTCACAGTTTGAAGTTACGACTTTTTATACCGAAAATATGCCAATTACTGAGAGCGGCGATGGGTCATATTTTGCCCAAACCCTCCCTGCAGTTTTCAAAATATCCCAAACTTCCCAAATTCGACCCTTGAGCCATATTTTGGAGCCAAATTCTTACTTTCTGCACGTATTCGCAGTTTGAAATTACGTCATTTTATACCGAAATAATGCCAATTACTGAAGGCCGCGATGGATCACATTTTGCCCAAACCCTCCTTGCCGTTTTTAAAATATCCCAAACATCCCAAATTCGACCCTTGAGCCATATTTTAGAGACAAATTCTGACTTTCTGCATGTATTCGCAGTTTGAAATTACGACTTTTTATACCGAAAATATGCCAATTACTGAAAGCGGCGATGGATCACATTTTGCCCAAACCCTCCCTGCAGTTTTCAAAGTATCTCAAACATCCCAAATTCGACGCTGGAGCCATATTTGGGAGTCAAATTTTTGGGCTCACCACGTATTCGCAGTTTGAAATTACGAATTTTTATACCAAAATACGCCAATTACTGAGAGCCGCGATGGTTCACATTCTGCCCAAACCCCCTCTGTAGTTCGCAAAATATCCCAAACATCCCAAATTCGACCCTTGAGCCATATTATGAAGCTAAATTTTGGCTTTCTGCACGTATTCGCTATTTGAAATTACGACATTTTATGCCGAAATAATGCCAATTATTGAAAGCCGCGATGGACCACATTTTGCCCAAACCCTCTTTTCCGTTTTTAAAATAACCCAAACATCCAAAATTTGACCCTTGAGACATATTTTGGAGCCAAATTCTGGCTTTCTGCATGTATTCGCAGTTTAAAATTACGACTTTTTATACCGAAAAATGCCAATTACTGTAAACGGCGATGGACCACATTTGGCCCAAACTCTTTCTGCACTTTTCAAAATATCCCAAACATCCCAAACTCTACGCTTGAGCCATATTTTGGAGCCAAATTCTTGCTCTCTGCACGTATTCGCAGTTTGAAATTACAAAGTTTTATACCGAAAATATGCCAATTAGTGAGAGCAGCGATGTGTCACATTTTGCCCGAACCCCCTCTGCACTTTTCAAAATATCCCAAACGTCCCAAATTTGACGCTTGAACCATATTTTGGAGTCAAATTCTGGTTCTCTGCACGTATTCGCAGTTTGAAATTACGACTTTTTATACCGAAAATATGCCAATTACTCAGAGCGGCGATGGGTCACATTTTGCCCAAAACTCCCCTGCAGTTTTCATAATATCCTAAACATCCTAAATTCGAGCCTTGAACAATATTTTGGAGCCAAATTCTGGCTCTCAGCACTTATTCGCAGTTAGAAATTACGATTTTTTTGTACCGAAAACATGCCACTTACTGAAATCGGGGATGGGTCACTTTTTGCCCAAATCCTCCCTGCAGTTTTTAAAATATCCCAAACATCACAAATTTAACGCTTGATCCATATTTTGGAGCCAAATTCTGGCTCTCTGCACGTATTCGCAGATTAAAATTACGACATTTACACGGAAAATATTCCAATTACTCAGAGCGGCGATGGATCACATTTTGCCCTCAACCCCACCCTGCAGTTTTCAAAATATCCCAAACATCCCAAATTCGACCCTTGAGCCATATTTTGGACCCAAATTCTGGCTCTCTGCACGTATTCGCAGTTTGAAAATACGACTTTTTGTACCGAAAACATGCCACTTACTGAAATCGGCGATGGATCACTTTTTGCGCAAATCCTCCCTGCAGTTTTCAAAATATCCCAAACATCTCAAATTCGACACTTGAACCATATTTTGGACCCAAATTCAGGCTCTCAGCACGTATTCGCAGTTTGAAATTACGACTTTTTTTACCGCGCTCGCACGCGCACACACACACACACACACACACACACACAGTCTTGGGTCAGCTTTGATCGTGAGCAGACGTGTAGGGTCAGCGGTCGCGTTAACCGAGGGAACAATAGGGTTCAAGGGAGCGGGTGTACTGTGCAGTGAGAATCGGGACAGTGTAAATTGAACAGTGGCATTGTTATGCAACACATTGATCACATCTCGTGGTGAATTATTTTAGTGAATTTAGAGAAGATAGCTAGTGAAGATCGACTTCTTGAGGCAGCATCAGTCGCATCAGCCGGGACACAAGTGGAGACCTGAAGACCTCACAGGATTACCGACGACACGCCGTGTATTCACCTAGAGTGCTTGTGGGGGGCTGGCTGGTAAGTGTCTCTCATAAGTCTCCAACAGTGTACAAGGTTTATATAATATCATATCATAGACACCATTGCATTCCATTCAATAATACAATCGTAATAATACAATCGTGGTAGACAGGTAACAGGGACAGCAACTGTGAGCTCACTGGGAACCCAGATAAGCCGCTAATCCTCCCCCACCCGCCGTAACCTGAAGACTACACCTCACCCATCTCTTAACCCACCATCTCACTCTCCCAACACCCCCCCCCCCCACCACCACTCCCACTCTCCCAAAACCCTCCCCCCCCCACCACCACACCCACTCACACTAGGACTATTCTTGCTCTCTCTCTCTTGACAAGGGCAACATGGCAGGTGGACGCAACAGGGACACAGGGAACAGCCAAATTGATCAAACGAGGGACATGTTAACCCAAGTTCTGGAGGGATTCAGGAAGGAGATGCAGGAAATGAGGATTACAATTAACAACCTGCAAAGTGAGCTGACATCAGCAAGAGAGGAGATCAAATCCCTCACAGAAAAAATAAAAAGACCGAGCATCAGATTATCATCCAAAGGGAAGGTAGGAATGTTACATTGGAAGGAAATGCCTCTGTACCTGAAAAATTTGCAGACATACTGAAAAAGAGCTCAGAAGCAATGGACACAGTGAGGGAGGTAGCGATGCAAGCAGCCACCTCACAGGAAGCAGCAAGATACACCACTCAGCTGCTGGAGAGAAAAAGATCAGTGGTAGTTGTAGGCATAAAAGAACAGGATGGATCCAACAGGCAAGAATGGAATAGCAAGGATAGAGAGGCAGTACAGGGGCTACTGAAGGGGTTACAGATGGAAGGGGCTGAAAGAAACATTGAGAAGGTTTTCAGGTTGGGCTGGTACAACAAGGACAGAAACCGACTTGTAAAGGTGGTGTTTACAAACGAAACCACGAAGGAGGATATTCTCGAAAGGAAGAGTCGACTGCAGCATGTGGAGGGATACAAGAAAGTATTCCTGCAGAGGGACAGGACGAAGGAGGAGAGAGCCAGGGCAGCAGAGGCAAGGAGGAAGCGCAGGGAGGGAGAAGCAAACCAGGAAATTTCAGCCCCCAACACAACAGTCCTAGAGACAAGAGGCGAACCCAAAACCAGCATCCCAGCAACACCAGAGGGGAGGGCAACCCCACCACCCCCTCTGCATAGAAACCCTCCCTTCCCCTCACACTACCTGCCCCCACCCAACCCTCCCTCCCCCCCCACCCCATTCTTACCCTGTCATCCCTTCCCCATTTCCATCATGTCCCCCCTCCCACCTTTCCCCCCTGTCCCCCCTCCCCCTTCATCCCATACCCTCCCTATCCCTCCTCCCCCCTCACCTCGTATCCTCCATGTCCCCCCTATCTCCTTAACCCACACCCTATCTGTCCCCCCTTCCATGAAACCCCCACCCCTCACCCCAAACTCCCCTGAAACCCTGCAAACCACCTCACAGATCATCTCACCCACTGAAAAGCTTCCCACACCAGCAGAATGCTCGCCAAGAAAGGGACAAGAAAATGAACTGAAGAAAGTGAGCTTCAAGGCAATGTACACTAACATAGATGGAATTACTAATAAAACAAGTGAACTCGGATAATGGGCACTAGAAGAAAACCCAGACATAATAGCACTCACAGAAACAAAGCTAACAAACACCATAACAAACGCAGTGTTTCCACAGGGCTACTATGTAGTGAGGAAAGAGAGAGAGGGGAGAGGAGGAGGTGGTGTAGCTTTGCTACTAAGAGAAGGTTGGAGTTTCGAAGAGATGGTAATTAAGAACTGTGAAGGTTTCAGTGACTACATATCAGGCACCATAGCAACTGGGGGACAGAAAATTATAGTAGTAGTCATATATAACCCCCCACCGAATGTCAGAAGACCCAGACAGGAATATGATAGAAACAACTTGGCCACCATCAATATAATAGAGAGAGCAGCTTCTGTGGCTAGCAGGAACGGATCCAGGCTACTAATCATGGGAGACTTCAACCATGGAAAGATAGATTGGGGGAACAGAGACCCACATGGAGGCCCAGACACATGGAGAGCTAAGCTGCTGGATGTGGCAACAAGAAACTTTCTAAGTCAACACGTCAAGGGACCGACAAGAACGAGAGGAGGGGATGAACCAGCCTTGCTTGATCTGATATTTACCCTAAATGAGTCGGATATATAATGAAGTTAAGTTGGAAGCCCCCTTGGGAATGAGTGATCATAGTGTACTGAGCTTTGAGTACCTGGTTGATCTAGGAATTATCACCCCCAAAAAAGAACTGGAAAACAAAGGGCTGGCGTACCGAAAGAGAAACTACGAGGAGATGAATAAATTCCTATGGGATATACATTGGGACACAGAACTCGGAACCAAGTCTGTACAAGACATGATGGACTATGTCACCCAAAAATGTCAGGAGGCTGTAAGCAGGTTTGTCCCAGCCCAACAGGAAAAAACAGAGAAGCAAAGGAAGAATCCGTGGTTTAATAAGGAATGTATGAAAGCAAAGGAGCTGAACAAAAGGGCATGGAGGAACTTCCGTTATAACAGAACACCAGAAAGTAGAGAGAGATACCAGAGAACCAGGAACGAGTATGTTAGTGTGAGAAGAGCAGCTGAGAAAAGGTATGAATATGATATAGCTAATAAAGCCAAGACCGAACCAAAGCTACTACACAGTCACATCAGGAGGAAGACATCAGTGAAGGAACAGGTGATGAAACTTAGGGTGGGCGAGGACAGGTACACAGAGAATGACAAAGAGGTGTGTGAAGAACTCAACAAAAGGTTCCAGGAGGTCTTTACAATAGAACAGGGAGAAGTCACGGTGCTAGGAGAGGTGGCAGCAAACCAGGTGACCATGGCAAGGTTCGAAATTACAAGAGATGAGGTCAAGAAGCACCTATTGGAGCTGGATGTGAGAAAAGCTGTTGGGCCGGATGGAATCTCACCATGGGTATTGAAAGAGTGTGCAGGAGCACTTAGCTTGCCACTCTCCATAGTGTATAGTAGGTCACTGGAAACGGGAGACCTACCAGAAGTATGGAAGACTGCTAATGTAGTACCAATATTTAAAAAGGGTGACAGACAAGTGGCACTGAACTACAGGCCAGTGTCCTTAACTTGTATACCATGCAAGGTGATGGAGAAGATTGTGAGAAAAAACCTAGTAACACATCTGGAGAGAAGAGACTTCGTGACAACCCATCAACATGGGTTCAGGGAGGGTAAATCTTGCCTTACAGGCTTGATAGAATTCTATGATCAGGTGACAAAGATTAAGCAAGAAAGAGAGGGCTGGGCGGACTGCATTTTCTTGGATTGTCGGAAAGCCTTTGACACAGTACCGCATAAGAGGCTGGTAAATAAGCTGGAGAGACAGGCAGGTGTAGCTGGTAAGGTGCTCCAGTGGACAAGGGAGTACCTAAGCAATAGGAAGCAGAGAGTTACGGTGAGGGGTGAGACCTCTGATTGGCGTGAAGTCACCAGTGGTGTCCCACATTGCTCTGTACTCGGTCCTATCTTGTTTCTGATATATGTAAATGATCTCCCGGAGGGTATAGATTCATTTCTCTCAATGTTTGCGGACGATGCTAAAATTATGAGAAGGATTAAGACAGAAGAGGACTGTTTGAGGCTTCAAGAAGACCTAGACAAACTGAAGGAATGGTCGAACAAGTGGTTGTTAGAGTTCAACCCAACCAAATGTAATGTAATGAAGATAGGTGTAGGGAGCAGGAGGCCAAATACAAGGTATCATCTGGGAGAGGAAATCCTTCAGGAGTCAGAGAAAGAAAAAGACTTGGGAGTTGATATCACGCCAGACTTGTCTCCTGCAGCACATATCAAGAGGATAACATCAGCGTCATATGCCAGGCTGGCCAACATACGAACGGCATTCAGAAATTTGTGTAAAGAATCATTCAGAACTTTGTATACCACATATGTCAGGAAAATTCTGGAGTATGCAGCCCCAGCATGGTGTCCATATCTAGTCAAGGATAAGACTAAACTGGAAAAGGTTCAAAGATTTGCCACCAGACTAGTACCCGAGCTGAGAAGTATGAGCTACGAGGAGAGACTGCGGGAATTGAACCTCACTTCGCTGGAAGACAGAAGAGTTAGGGGGGACATGATCACTACATTCAAGATTCTCAAGGTCATTGATAGGGTAGATAAAGACAGGCTATTTAACACAAGGGGCACACGCACAAGGGAACACAGGTGGAAACTGAGCGCCCAAATGAGCTACAGAGATATTAGAAAGAACTTTAGTGTCAGAGTGGTAGACAAATGGAATGCATTAGGAAGTGATGTGGTGGAGGCTGACTCCATACACAGTTTCAAATGTAGATATGATAGAGCCCAATAGGCTCAGGAATCTGTACACCTGTTGATTGACGGTTGAGAGGCGGGACCAAACAGCCAGAGCTCAACCCCCGCAAACACAACTAGGTGAGTACACACACACACACACACACACACACACACACACACACACACACACACACACACACACACACACACACACACACACACACACACACAGGGTGTGTGTGTGTTTGGGTATATATTTATATATATATATTATTTGGGTACAGCTGAGTACCCAAATGAGCCACAGAGACGTATATATATATATATATATATATACTGTATATATATATTTGGGTACAGCTGAGTACCCAAATGAGCCACAGAGACGTTAGAAAGAACTTTTTCAGTGTCAGAGTAGTTAGCAAATGGAATGCATTAGGAAGTGATGTGGTGGAGGCTGACTCCATTCACAGTTTCAAATGTAGATATGATAGAGCCCAATAGGCTCAGGAATCTGTACACCAGTTGATTGACGGTTGAGAGGCGGGACCAAAGAGCCAGAGCTCAACCCCCGCAAGCACAATTAGGTAAGTACAATTAGGCAATTAGGTAAGTACACACACACACACACACACACACACACACACACACACACACACACACACACACACACACACACACACACACACACAGTGTGGAGTGGAGCATCTGGAGAGAAGGAACTTTGTAACACAGCATCAACATGGGTTCAGGGATGGCAGGTCCTGCCTCACAGGGTTACTTGAATTCTACGACCAGGCAACAAAAATAAGGCAAGAAAGAGAAGGGTGGGCAGACTGCATATTTTTGGATTGTCAGAAAGCCTTTCATACAGTGCCACACAAGAGGCTAGTGCGAAAGTTGGAGATGCAGGCTGGAGTGAGAGGGAAGGTACTCCGTTAGATACAGGAGTACCTAAGCAACAGGAGACAACGAGTCTGTGTGAGGGGTGAGGTCTCAGATTGGCGAGACGTCACAAGTGGAGTCCCGCAGGGGTCAGTCCTTGGACCTATACTGTTTCTGGTATATGTAAATGATCTCCCAGAGGGTATAGATTCGTTCCTCTCAATGTTTGCCGACGATGCAAAAATTATGAGGAGGATTGAAACAGAGGATGATAGTAGGAGGCTACAAGATGTCCTGGATAGACGGAGTGAATGGTCCAGCAAATGGCTGTTGAAGTTCAACCCGAGTAAATGCAAAGTAATGAAACTAGGCAGTGGAAACAGGAGGCCAGGCACAGGATACAGAATAGGAGATGAAGTACTTAATGAAACAAGAGCCAGAGCTCAACCCCCGCAAGCACAATTAGGTGAGTACAATTAGGTGAGTACACACACACACACACACACACACACACACACACACACACACACACACACACACACACACACACACACACACACACACACACACACACACACACACACACACACACACACACACACACACACACACACACACACACACACACACACACACACACACACACACACACGCACATGGAATGCATTAGGAAGTGAATGGAATGCATTAGAAAGTGATGTGGTGGAGGGTGACTCCATACACAGTTTCAAGTGTAGATATGATAGAGCCCAATAGGCTCAAGAATCTGTACATCTGTTGATTGACGGTTGAGAGGCGGGAACAAAGAGCCAGAGCTCAACCCCCGCAAACACAACTAGGTGAGTACAACTAGGTGAGCGCGCACACACACACACACACACACACACACACACACACACAATTGCTGGGACCAATTCTATTTCTTGTATATGTTAACGACATGTTTACAGGCGTAGAGTCCTACATGTCGATGTTTGCGGATGATGCAAAGTTGATGAGAAGAGTTGTGACAGATGAGGATTGCAAGATCCTCCAAGAGGACCTGAACAGATTGCAGAGATGGTCAGAGAAATGGCTACTAGAATTCAACACGAGCAAATGTAAAGTTATGGAAATGGGACTAGGAGATAGGAGACGAAAGGGACAGTACACAATGAAGGGGAACAGCCTACCTGTAACGACGCGTGAAAGAGACCTGGGGGTGGACGTAACACCTAATCTATCTCCTGAGGCACCTATTAATAGGATAATGACAGCAGCGTACTCTACACTGGCAAAAGTTAGAACATCATTCAGAAACCTAAGTAAGGAGGCATTTAGGGCGCTTTACACTGCCTACGTAAGGCCAGTCTTAGAGTATGCCGCCTCATCATGGAGTCCCCATCTGAAGAAGCATATAATGAAACTGGAAAAGGTTCAGAGGTTTGCAACGAGACTCGTCCCAGAGCTACGAGGGGTGGGGTATGAAGAGCGCCTGAGGGAACTGTGCCTTACGACACTAGAAAGAAGAAGGGAGAGGGGGGACATGATAGGAACGTATAAGATACTCAGAGGAATTGACAGAGTGGACATAGACGAAATGTTCACACGGAATAGTAACAGAACGAGAGGACATGGATGGAAGCTTGAAACTCAGATGAGTCACAGAGATGTTAGGAAGTTTTCTTTTAGCGTGAGAGTAGTGGGGAAATGGAATGCACTTCAGGAACAGGTTGTGGAAGCAAATACTATTCATAATTTTAAAACCAGGTATGATAGGGAAATAGGACAGGAGTCATTGCTGTAAATAACCGATGCTCGAAAGGCGGGATCCAAGAGTCAATGCTCGATCCTGCAGACACAACTAGGTGAGTACATCTAGGTGAGTACACACACACACACACACACACACACACACGCACACACACACACACACACACACACACACACACACACACACACACGCACATGGAATGCATTAGGAAGTGAATGGAATGCATTAGAAAGTAATGTGGTGGAGGGTGACTCCATACACAGTTTCAAGTGTAGATATGATAGAGCCCAATAGGCTCAAGAATCTGTACATCTGTTGATTGACGGTTGAGAGGCGGGAACAAAGAGCCAGAGCTCAACCCCCGCAAACACAACTAGGTGAGTACAACTAGGTGAGCACACACACACACACACACACACACACACACACACACACACACACACACACACACACATGCCGCCTCGCAGGAGGCGGCACGCTCCACTAGCCAACTGCTGGAAAGGAAAAGATCAGTGGTTGCTGTGGGTATTAAGGAACAGGAAGGAACCAATAGGACAGAGTGGAATGACAAGGACAAAGCAGCAGTGAATGAAGTACTAAAGGCACTAGACATGGAAGGGGCCGAGCATAGCATTGAGAAGGTTTTCAGCCTAGGCCGGTACAACAAAGACCGAGACCGAATGATAAAGATAGTGTTTGCAAACGAGAACACAAAGGAGAGGATCCTATCAAGGAAGAGCTCCCTGAAAAACGTGGGAAAATTAAAAAATGTATTCCTCCAGCGAGACATGACAAGGGAGGAGAGAGCCGTGGCGGCAGAAGCAAGGAAGAGGCGCAGGGCGAGAGGGGAAAACCAGGAAGTCACAGCTCCCAACACAACACCCCCAGAGGCGAGGGGGGAACCCACAACCAGCTACCCAGTAACACCAGAAGGGAGGACAACCCTGCCTCCCTCCTCTGCATAGAAAACCCCCCTACCCCAAACCCTCCCTGCCCCCACTCAAAAGTTCAGCCAAATCTCCCTCCCCCCAAACCCAATCCCCACCCTTCTACCCCTCCCCTCCTCCCGAGTCCTCCCTCCCCCCCTTTCCTTCCCGTACTCCCTCCCCTTTCACCCCATACCCTCCCTGTCCCTCCCCCTTCACTGGATCCCCCGCTCCTCATTCCAGTATCCTCTGAGATCCTGTTACCCACCTCACAGGTCCTCACACCCATGGAACAGCCTCCCCCACCAGCAGAACACTCACCAAGGAGGCGATTTGAGAAGGGACAGAAGAAAGTGAGCCTCAAAGCAATGTACACTAACATAGATGGAATTACAAATAAAGCAAATGAGCTTGGAGAACTGGTACTAGAGGAAAACCCAGACATAATAGCCCTCACAGAAACAAAGATCACGAAAACAATAACAAATGCAGTGTTCCCACAGGACTATTATGTTATGCGGAAAGAGAGGGAAGGAAGAGGTGGGGGTGGTATAGCTCTGCTGGTAAGAAAAGGCTGGGATTTTGAGGAGATGGATATTCAGGGCTGTGAAGGTTTCAGTGACTACATAGCAGGTACTGTAACAAATGGAGGGAAAAAAATTATAGTCGCAGTCATATATAATCCACCACCAAATGACAGAAGACCTAGACAGGAATATGATAGAAACAACATGGCCACCATTAACATAATAGAAAGAGCAGCTTCTGTTGCTAGCAGGAATGGATCTGGACTACTAATTATGGGAGACTTCAACCATGGGAAGATAGATTGGAAGAACAGAGACCCGCATGGAGGACCAGAAACATGGAGAGCTAAGCTGCTGGACGTGGCAACAAGAAACTTTCTAAGCCAGCATACCAAAGAGCCAACAAGAATGAGAGGAGAAGATGAACCAGCAATGCTTGATTTGATATTTACCCTAAATGAATGGGATATAAGGGAAGTTAAGATGGAAGCGCCCTTGGGAATGAGTGACCACAGTGTATTGAACTTTGAGTACCTGGTAGAGCTAGGACTTATCTCCCCCCAAAAAGAACTAGGAATCAAAAGGCTGGCATACCGAAAGGGGAATTATGAACAGATGAGAAGTTTCCTAAGTGAAATACCTTGGGACACAGACCTCAGAGACAAGTCTGTACAGGGTATGATGGACTATGTTACCCAAAAGTGTCAGGAGGCAGTAAACAGGTTCATCCCGGCCCAAAGGGAAAAATCCGAGAAGCAACAGAAGAATCCATGGTATAATAGGGCATGTATGGAAGCGAAGAAACTGAACAAAAAGGCGTGGAGGAACTTCCGGAATAACAGAACACCAGAAAGCAGGGAGAGATACCAGAGAACCAGGAATGAGTACGTCAGGGTGAGAAGAGAAGCAGAGAAAATTTTTGAAAATGATATAGCAAACAAAGCCAAGACCGAACCAAAGCTACTCCACAGTCACATCAGAAGGAAAACAACAGTGAAAGAACAGGTATTGAAACTTAGAACAGGCGAGGACAGGTATACAGAGAATGATAGAGAGGTGTGTGAGGAACTCAACAAGAGGTTCCAGGAGGTCTTCACAATAGAACAGGGTGAGGTCACTGTGCTAGGAGAAAGGGAGGTAAACCAGGCGGCCTTGGAGGAGTTCGAAATTACGAGAGAGGAGGTGAAGAGACACCTGCTGGATCTGGATGTTAGAAAGGCGGTTGGTCCAGATGGGATCTCACCATGGGTACTGAAAGAGTGTGCAGAGGCACTTTGCTTGCCACTCTCCATAGTGTATAGTAAATCACTAGAGACAGGAGACCTACCAGAAATATGGAAGACGGCGAATGTGGTCCCAATATACAAAAAGGGCGACAGACAAGAGGCACTGAACTACAGGCCAGTGTCCTTGACTTGTATACCATGCAAGGTGATGGAGAAGATCGTGAGAAAAAACCTGGTAACACATCTGGAGAGAAGGGACTTCGTGACAAATCGCCAACATGGATTCAGGGAGGGTAAATCATGCCTTACAGGCTTGATAGAATTCTACGATTAGGTGACACAGATTAAGCAAGAAAGAGAGGGCTGGGTGGACTGCATTTTCTTGGATTGTCGGAAAGCCTTTGACACAGTACCGCATAAGAGGCTGGTACATAAGCTGGAGAGACAGGCAGGTGTAGCTGGTAAGGTGCTCCAGTGGATAAGGGAGTATCTAAGCAATAGGAAGCAGAGAGTTACGGTGAGGGGTGAGACCTCCGATTGGCGTGAAGTCACCAGTGGAGTCCCACAGGGCTCTGTACTCGGTCCTATCTTGTTTCTGATATATGTAAATGATCTCCCGGAGGGTATCGATTCATTTCTCTCAATGTTTGCGGACGATGCTAAAATTATGAGAAGGATTAAAACAGAAGAGGACTGTTTGAGGCTTCAAGAAGACCTAGACAAGCTGAAGGAATGGTCGAACAAATGGTTGTTAGAGTTTAACCCAACCAAATGTAATGTAATGAAGATAGGTGTAGGGAGCAGGAGGCCAGATACAAGGTATCATCTGGGAGAGGAAATTCTTCAGGAGTCAGAGAAGGAAAAAGACTTGGGGGTTGATATCACGCCAGACCTGTCTCCTGCAGCACATATCAAGCGGATAACATCAGCGGCATATGCCAGGCTGGCCAACATACGAACGGCATTCAGAAACTTGTGTAAAGAATCATTCAGAACTTTGTATACCACATATGTCAGGCCAATCCTGGAGTATGCAGCCCCAGCATGGAGTCCACATCTAGTCAAGGATAAGACTAAACTGGAAAAGGTTCAAAGGTTTGCCACCAGACTAGTACCCGAGCTGAGAGGTATGAGCTACGAGGAGAGACTACGGGAATTAAACCTCGCTTCGCTGGAAGACAGAAGAGTTAGGGGGGACATGATCACCACATTCAAGATTCTGAAGGGGATTGATAGGGTAGATAAAGACAGTCTATTTAACACAAGGGGAACACGCACAAGGGGACACAGGTGGAAACTGAGTGCCCAAATGAGCCACAGAGATATTAGAAAGAACTTTTTTAGTGTCAGAGTGGTTGACAAATGGAATGCATTAGGGGGTGATGTGGTGGAGGCTCACTCCATACACAGTTTCAAGTGTAGATATGACAGAGCCCGATAGGCTCAGGAATCTGTACACCTGTTGATTGACGGTTGAGAGGCGGGACCAAAGAGCCAGAGCTCAACCCCCGCAAACACAACTAGGTGAGTACATATACACACATATACACACACACCTCCCCCCTCTCTCCCTCACCCGTTCTCTCCCTCACCCGCTCTCTCCCTCTCCATCTATCTCCCTCTCCTCTCTCTCCCTCTCTCCCTCCCGCCTCTCTCTCCATATCCTCCCCCCCCCTCCCCTTCTACTTTCTTCTCACTTCAGTGGAAGGGTCGGATCCTCTCCACCCACCCATTTATCTCTCCCTTTATCACTCCCTTCTCTCTCTCTCTCTTTCTCTCTCTCTTCCTCTCTCTCTCTCCCTCCCCCATCCCGCTCTGCCCTCCTGACAAATCCCTTCATGGCACAAGTATAGGAACAGGGTCAAGCATGGCAGCCAGAGGTGCCAGGGGAACAGGGAAGAGCCAAGGTGACGAAATGAAGGGAATATTCGCCCAGTTTCTGGAGGACATCAAGAGTGAGATGCAAGAAATGATGCAGGAAATGAAGAAAGAAATAAGCAACCTGAAAAGAGAGCTGACAGCAGCAAAGGAGGAGATTAGAGCCCTCAAAGAGAATGGTATCGAAGCTGAGAATCAGAAAACCATCCAGGGAGAAGGTGGTAATAGTTTTTTGGATGAGAATGCCACAATAAAAGCAACATTTGCGGAAATACTAAAAAAAATAACTCTGAAGTAATGACTGCAGTGATGGAGCTGGCCATGAAAGCAGCCACCTCACAGGAGGCGGCACGCTCCACTAGCCAACTGCTGGAAAGGAACAGATCAGTGGTTGTGGTGGGTATTAAAGAGCAGGAAGGCTCTAATAGGACAGAGTGGAATGACAAGGACAAAGCAGCAGTGAATGAAGTACTAAAGGCACTTGACATGGAAGGGGATGAGCATAGCATTGAGAAGGTTTTCAGGCTAGGCTGGTACAACAAAGACCAAGACCGAATGATAAAGATAGTGTTTGCAAACGAGAGCACAAAGGAGAAGATCCTATCAAGGAAGAGCTCCCTGAAAAACGTGGGAAAATTAAAAAATGTATTCCTCCAGAGAGACATGACAAGGGAGGAGAGAGCCGTGGCGGCAGAAGCAAGGAAGAGGCGCAGGGCGAGAGGGGAAAACCAGGAAGTCACAGCTCCCAACACAACACCCCCAGAAGCGAGGGGGGAACCCACAACCAGCTACCCAGTAACACCAGAATGGAGGACAACCCTGCCTCCCTCCTCTGCATAGAAAACCCCCTTACCCCAAACCCTCTCTGCCCCCACTCAAATGTTCAGCCAAATCTCCCTCCCCCCACACCCAATCCCCTCCCTTCTACCCCTCCCCTCCTCCCGAGTCCTCCCTCCCCCCCTTTCCTTCCCGTCCTCCCTCCCCTTTCACCCCATACCCTCCCTGTCCCTCCCCCTTCAGTGGATCCCCCGCCCCTCATCCCAGTATCCTCTGAGACCCTGTTATCCACCTCACAGGTCCTCACACCCATGGACCAGCCTCCCCCACCAGCAGAACATTCACCAGGGAGGCGATTTGAGAAGGGACAGAAGAAAGTGAGCCTCAAAGCGATGTACACTAACATAGATGGAATTACAAATAAAGCAAATGAGCTTGGAGAACGGGTACTAGAGGAAAACCCAGACATAATAGCCCTCACAGAAACAAAGATCACGAAAACGATAACAAACGCAGTGTTCCCACAGGACTATTATGTTATGAGGAAAGAGAGGGAAGGAAGAGGTGGGGGTGGTGTAGCTCTGCTGGTAAGAAAAGGCTGGGATTTTGAGGAGATGGATATTCAGGGCTGTGAAGGTTTCAATGACTACATAGCAGGTACCGTAACAAATGGAGGGAAAAAAATTATAGTCGTAGTCATATATAATCCACCACCAAATGACAGAAGACCTAGACAGGAATATGATAGAAATAACATGGCCACCATTAACATAATAGAAAGAGCAGCTTCTGTTGCTAGCAGGAATGGATCTGGACTACTAATTATGGGAGGACTTCAACCATGGGAAGATAGATTGGAAGATCAGAGACCCGCATGGAGGACCAGAAACATGGAGGGCTAAGCTGCTGGACGTGGCAACAAGAAACTTTCTAAGCCAGCACATCACAGAACCAACAAGAATGAGAGGAGAAGATGAACCAGCAATGCTTGATTTGATATTTACCCTAAATGAGTGGGATATAAGAGAAGTTAAGATGGAAGTGCCCTTGGGAATGAGTAACCACAGTGTATTGAACTTTGAGTACCTGGTAGAGCTAGAACTTCTCTCCCCCAAAAAAGAACTAGGAATCAAAAGGCTGGCATACCGAAAGGGAAATTATGAACAGATGAGAAGTTTCCTAAGTGAAATACCTTGGGACACAGACCTCAGAGACAAGTCTGTACAGGGTATGATGGACTATGTTACCCAAAAGTGTCAGGAGGCAGTAAACAGGTTCATCCCGGCCCAACGGGAAAAATCCGAGAAGCAACAGAAGAATCCATGGTATAATAGGGCATGTATGGAAGCGAAGAAACTGAACAAAAGGGCGTGGAGGAACTTCCGGAATAACAGAACACCAGAAAGCAGAGAGAGATACCAGAGAACCAGGAATGAGTACGTCAGGGTGAGAAGAGAAGCAGAGAAAAGTTTTGAAAATGATATAGCAAACAAAGCCAAGACCGAACCAAAGCTACTCCACAGTCACATCAGAAGGAAAACAACAGTGGAAGAACAGGTATTGAAACTTCGAACAGGCGAGGACAGGTATACAGACAATGACAGAGAGGTGTGTGAAGAACTCAACAAGAGGTTCCAGGAGGTCTTCACAATAGAACAGTAGTGTAAAGTACGACTAGAACCGCGCGCACCAGCTGCCAGCTGGTACTCCATGGAGTGCCAGCCGACAGGTGGAGCGCAGGTGTCTAGTCGCACAGGTTTTTGGGGGAATTTCCCGGAAGTTTTGGCGTGTTTCGGACGCGTGTGAGCGTGTTGTGTTTGGGTATGTGGTCATGAAAGAGGGGAGGTCATGTTGATGAGTGCCAGGTGGTGCGCGAGGTCACCGTCGCAGCGCGGGTGTCTAGTCACAGGGGTTTGGGAATTTCCCGGAAGTTTGGCGCGTGGCGGACTTGAGTGGCGGGCGAGCAGGTGCGGTCCCCCACCCGCGTGCGCGGGTCTAGTCCTCGGGGGTTAAGGTAAGTGGTCAGGAACGATTGGAGATCTTGTTGTGTGAGAGTAAGTGGTGGAGTGAGAGGAAGGAGTGAAATGAATATGTGTGTTTAGCAAGTGATAGAGTAAGAAAATAGAAGGAAGATGGAGGAAGGAGTAAAAGAGTTGATCGTGAGTTAGTGTGTAGAGGAGAAGGCAATACAGCCTGTTATGTTGTTTTGGGATGGGGGCTTGATGGAGCTTCCCCTTCGTCTGGAGAGAGTGCTCTGAGCCATTACGTGGTTAGACATACCATTAGCTCCCCTTACAGGAAGTCGCAAGTGTTGAGGGGTGAGAGAGCACTCTCCTGCAGAAGTTGGCCATTCCCTTGGGTCATTTGTCTAAAAGGTTTTCGTTGTCTTTAGAAGAGTGGAGATGTTCGTCCCATGACGACTTCCCATACACTGTGGATTCCGGTAAGGAGGCGCGAGGTACTTACTCCTGCCGACAGACAGACAGACCCTCACCTGTCACCCATCAATCACTTCTCATTGACCCAGGTCGTTTCACTCCCCTCACACTCAAACGCACCGCCAGTTCCCTGCGAGACTTCATCCGCTACACACGCGTCATACAGCTCCATGTCATGGAAAGGCGAAGCTCTACAGCATGCTTGAAATGCGGAGTGTTTTATATTCCATCACCGAATCAACTGTGTCGACTGCAATGCGCTAGCTGTGAAAAACCGCCCCTAGGACATTACGACATCAAATGCAAGCGATGTCAGCAGATTTTCTGTGATAACCGTGAGTGTTATTCATATTTAATATTCCACAGTTCATTTTACGTCATCCACAGGTGAAATATCGCGTGTAAACTACTATAGTGTGAGAATATTTTCTCATTCGAGCTATTACATTCCACACAGTTAAATATGTTCTTTCCAATTTCAGTTTACAAAACCGTGAAGTGTCCATATTGCTCACCCGCCCCGCGAGGAGGTCATCGCCGGAATGAAACTTCACATAAACGTAGGTAGCATATAAAATACACTTCTCGTATCTGTATTTCATCCACTTGCAGGCGAACACACATGCATAATAATAAACATATTTTTCCCCATTCACCCGTGCTGAATATCATTTGTTCCATTTCAGGTTATAATCCCTACCTCAATCGACGGAGGGAACAGATCGACGCCATCGAGCCTATACCCCATTCCTCACACACTGAGCTAAGGAGTGCACATCTCACTCGCGGCCACCCCCCACCCCTTCATCAGGCTCAGCCACGCCGCCAGATGGGGGGCTACGAGACCGTATCGCCCCCTGTTAACACGTTGTTACGAATTCATACACACTCACCTGCTCAACCCCTTCACCAGGACATAAGTAAGTTATTATTACTGTCTGTCTGATTTCAGTCTATTTCCTAAACATATTAATCCACACTAGTCTGTTCCCTAGCCTCATATATATATATATATATATATATATATATATATATATATATATATATATATATATATATATATATATATATATATATATATATATATATATATATATATATATATATATATATATATATATATATATATATGCTTCATTCTTTCTAGAGATAATATGTTTTCTTTTTTTTTTTTTTTACAGACGACACACTGCTGTGCATAGATTTGGCATCCAGCGACAGCTGCAGCAGCAGCAGTGGCAGTGAGAGTGACACAGCAGGGCGGGCAGTAGCCACTTCCGGCTCTCACAGGGAGGGGAGGAGGACTCGTTCACGCCCTCACTCAACCCCCCGTTCCTCCCCCAGCCCCATACCCCAATCAATCAGCGACAGCTATGACAGCAACAGCAGCAGCAGCAGCATCAGCAGCAGCAGCAGCAACAGCCGCAGTGGTGAGAATCGTACCATTTTCATCTCAGACAGTGACTCAGACGACAGCTCAGCAGACCGTGACCTTGACCCGCCAGCGTCTGTCAATTCTGACTTGTTAGCACCGTCTGGCGTAGTAGCTGAGCCAGCGGTCTCACCCATTCATCTCGGAGGGGGAGGGTTATCACCACCCCCCACCCCTCCCAGCCCCATCCCTTCACCCCCTCCACCTCTTTCCCCCTCTCCTCCACCTGCCCTAGAAATTCAACCTCAACTGCTGGATCGAATTGATAACTATAACGGCACCTATGTCCGGCTTTCATTCTCCATACCAGAACATGTTAACACCTCACCAGGACTCTATCTGAGAACATACAGGGATTTTTTCATTAATGAGGTTCGATCCCTTTTCTCTCCACGACACCCATTCCTCCTAATTTACCCAGACATCACTCTAATTGTGCGAAATTTAAATGTACAACAAGACGGGGAGGATAATCTTTTGGATCCTATAAATAACGACGGCTTTCCCATACGAGGTGAGGGGCAGAGAATTACTCTAGAGGAAGTAGAAACTCTTATTGATTTTTGGGCTGATGAATTGACAGAGAAAATATCACAATATCTGGAAGCGAAGGAAGGGTCCAATGTCTTGGTTGAGCGGCTCACCGGGTTTTACATCAACTGTGGTCAGATAGAACATCCGATAAGATTAGGCTCGCATGTAGACTATCCTGAAGGCGTGCGTGGGAAAAAATTGGTTTTCAATCCAGAGGGAGAGGCAGATATTTGCCTTATGCAGTGTGTTGCAGCTTATAAATGTTTAGCTAAGGGAATGCACCTAGATAATATTCGCGCTAGATCTGTGAATGCTAGTTGGTGTCTCAGACACATGAAATGGCCAGCAGATGTCAATTCTGCAGTGACGTTTGAGGATATTCTCAAGGTAGAGAAAATGAATAAAGTCAGTAT
This sequence comes from Procambarus clarkii, assembly GCF_040958095.1. Classification (NCBI taxonomy): domain Eukaryota; kingdom Metazoa; phylum Arthropoda; class Malacostraca; order Decapoda; family Cambaridae; genus Procambarus; species Procambarus clarkii. The sequence continues at coordinate 3,431,718 of NC_091193.1, read as the reverse complement.
ATTCATCTATTCACTAGAAAGAGATGAAAATGCTAGACGACAACAACGACACTACATTACACTGGCTAGGAAGGGAAGAGGAGGATATACAGATGTCATACCACTGCTGATGTTGGAAGCTCAACATTTAGTATTAATTAAGGATTTTAACCAATATGTACGTAATATGAGCAGCAATCCAGAGCACATCCCAAGGCAACACAGCTTCTGTCATTGTTGTTTAATATCACTCCCAGCAGATAGCATGCAGAGTCATGAAAGTACATGCAAAGTACATCAAACTCTCAAATTCTACCCACCAGAGAGGAAGATTACTTTCCGTAACTATGGACGGGGTTATGGTCCTAGTCACATGTGCTTTTATGACTTTGAGTGCATGCTAGACCGCTCGAACCCTAAGGGAATGATAGAAACACGACACAACGCAGTGGCGTATGCATACATTATCATTGACAGGCAGAAGAATATTGTTGAGAAAGATACTTATTTGGGTAAAGATGCGGCCAATCACTTTATAACCACGCTAGAAGCGTCATGGGCACGAATCAAGAAGGGGATAGTATCCTATGAACTTCACATGTCTCAGCAACAGCAGGCACTATTTGAGACAAAAACTGCCTGTGAACTCTGTGATGAACCTTTTAACGGAGATGTAATCAAAGTCCGTCATCACGACCACACAGTAAGATTCCACAATTATCAAGCAGCTTACTGTGATAGATGTAATTTGCAGTGTGTAAATTCATACAAGTTCCTATACACATTTTCACACAACGCTTCCTATGATTTAGGAGTAATCCTAAACGAGATGAGAGATAGACCAGGAAGTGAAATAGATATATTAGCCAAGGATGGATTTAAATTTATGAAAGTTGATGTGAACAACTTAAGATTTTTGGATAGTTTAGCCCTTCTCAACGGCTCGCTAGGAAGAATAGCCAAGGATCATATTGATAGTGGGAAACCTACCACATTCACTTTGGCTATGTTAAAAGGGGTAAATAAAGCGGCCATCCCAAAACTGCTCAAGGGTAAACAATCATTCTGCTATGATTATTTATCCTCTATGTCTGTGTTAGATGAACCACAACTCCCTTCTCGTGATAAGTTTTACAATACACTAAAAGACGAAGAGTTGTCAGAAACAGATTATAAACAAGCCTTAGAAATTTTTGATTTGGCTAAATGTCGCAACATAGGGGAGTATCTACTCCTTTACCTCAAAGTGGACACAGGATTGCTAGCTGATGTGTTCACAGTCTGGCGAGACACCATGCTTGTTCTCTACAAATTAGACATTTCACACTACATTTCTTTACCCTCATTTGCTTGGGATGCGTTCTTGCTTAAATCGAAAGTTCAACTTGATGTTGTGTCAGACCCATTGTTATATGATTTACTTCGTCGGAATCTCCGAGGTGGGTTCACCAGTGTGACGAGACAGTACACGAATGTGGAGAACAGGCACACAGGCTTAGATCTAGGGGAAGATAGTAGCTACATCATCTACTTAGACTTTAATAGTCTTTACGGGGCGTGTATGACTGAACTACTCCCTCGGGGTGGGATCCGGAAACTGACACACAATGAGCGTGACGTACTGCTGAAGCAAGGTTTGGAGAATATCCCATGTGATGGGACCAAGGGATATTGGGTGTTGTGTGATACACTGCAGGTCCGACCTGAGGTGGCAAGGTATACAGATGAACTGCCCCTAGTTCTTTCACATACATGCATTACTGAGGAACACATTTCACCCTACAGTAAGAATATTCTTACAGAAGAAAGTCGTGGGCTGCCTAAAAACAACACTAAATTAATTGCTTCTCACCTTCCTCAGAAAGACTACCTCGTTAGTCTGGACTTGTTACAGTTGCTCATGCGCATTGGATTAGAAGTAGCTAAAGTTCACGACATCTACGAATTCGAGCAGGAGAGTTACCTTAAAGACTTCATTGAAACCAATGTTCGTGAACAAGCCAGTACCAAATGCGCGATAAAAAAAAGGCTTTCAAACTCGTATCAAACTCTATATATGGAAAGAGTCTCACAGATGTATCTAAATATGGGAACAAGCACTATTTGGTCACAGATCGTAGTCATTTCCTGAAACATGCTCGAAACCCATTCTTCAAGCGGAGTCTTTTGTTAAGTAAGGATCGTGTGATATGTACTATCAAGCAGAAGTCTCTCCTAGTCAACACTCCTACGTATCTGGGTTACCATATACTTCAAATTGCTAAGAGGCGACTCTATGAGTTCTGGTATGATGTTGTCAAACCTGCGTATGGGGATAAAGCGAGTCTGTTATATACAGACACAGACTCTTTCATCATTAAACTGGACTGTCAGGATGTGTTTGAAGAGTTGAATAAGTCTCCTCTCTTCGACTGTATGGATTTTAGTAATTTTAATGACACACATCCATCCTACTCTAAAGCGCGAGAAGGTGAACTAGGATTGCTCAAGTCTGAAATAGGCTCTAAGATTATTAACCAGTTAATTGCTCTCAGACCTAAAACATATTCGTTCACCACACATGATGGGGAGCACACTTGTAAGTGTAAGGGCGTACCATACCACCTACAAGAGAAACTCTCACATGACTCATTTCAACACACTCTTGAAACAAACACTTCAATCAGGTATGTGTCGAGATCTATACGCAACGTGCAAGGAAAGATTTGTACATGTCGCAGTACCTGCAGAGGATTGTCAGCATTTGACGATAAACGCTACATTTTAAGCCCCACACAGTCCCTAGCGTATGGTCATCCTGATATTCCCAATAACAATGATGATGAGATGGATGTAGAAGTGAGAGAGGAGGAGGAGGAGGAGGAGATGGAAGAAGTGTTTATGGAGGAGGAGGAAGTCGAGCAAGCACAGAGACTACCCAATATTCCATCCCTGGAGCAAACGCGATGCTTCAGCTCAGAAACTATTCAACCCTCGCTAGATTTTATGTTGTACAATTGTTAGGTAGTATTAAGATGGATGCCTCATATGACTAGAACTTTGTATACTAAATGAATAGGATGTTTAATATTATTGTTTGTGAACTGTAAGAACTATGATTAGTTTTAAAATATGCTGTTTAATATTATTGTTTGTGAACTGTAAGAACTATGTTTAGTTTTAAAAAAATGTTGTTGCTGTACATAAAATATGTGAATAAACACCTGTAAATGACTATGTTTGTATAAATACCACCTCAGTTCCTTAGTTTTTAGCAGTCTTAACGAAGCATTAATCATGGATAGTTCCTATGATATAATCCATGCGGAACATCTAGATATTTTCAGAGAACCATCTCGTGTTATTATTGCTGGTTATTCAAACAGCGGAAAATCATACTTGTGCAGTAAACTTGTAAGGAAGTATCAACACAAGTTCTCCTCAATAATCATATGCGGAGGAGGTTACTCTGAATTACGATCAGATCCACAAATTAAAGGGAAGCTGATCGAGCATTCAACCATTATTGATCCTGTGGAAGAGCGAGTAGATAATGACTCGCATATCTTAGTAATCTACGATGACCTTTTTACAGAGTCTGCGAATTCAAAAATCGTATCAGACATGTTTACTAGGGGCCGACATTTCACGGTTTCCGTCATATTGATTACTCAAAATATATTTTTTCCTGGTAAATATTCTAGGAATATTAGTTTAAATGCTTCTCATTTCATATTGGTTAAATCACGAGATCTGTCACAAATTGAAACACTCGGACGACAAATATTTGGGAAAGTGGATTCAAAGAAATTTGTAGAGTTATATAAGCAAGTTATTAGCCACCCCTATGGCTATTTGCTAGTAGATCTGGGCTCGAACACTCCATCTACGATAACATTACGCGGTAATATTGTTCACGAACCGCCCTATGAGATAGTTTACCAATGGTGAGCAAGAAAGATGTACTGGAACGAGTATATAACGATCCCTCATCTAGCGGAGGGCTTGGAGGGGTACAGAGGTTGTATAAGGCCGCCAAATTAATTAACTCTAGTATAACTCTAGCCGATGTAAAGGACTATCTGAAAAGCTCTGACTCCTATACGTTGCATTATTTACAACCACATAAATTCCCTCGGCGTCGGGTGTTAAGCCCTAAACCACGACTATTTCAAGCTATAGACTTGGCCGAGATGAGTTTATTGGACAAACATAATGACGGAGTGAAATATTTACTCGTATGCGTAGATATTTTCTCCAGGTACGCCCAAGTAGCACCCTTACGCGCTAAGGATGGGAAAAGCACCACTAATGCTCTAGCTTTAATTCTAGATTCACCTCATTCTCAGGGAGTGCGCAAAATTAATTCTGATCGAGGTGGAGAATTTTATAACGCCACTATGAAAAAAATGCTGGCAGCAAGGAAAGTACGGTTATATAGTGTATTTTCTCAGGAGACTAAAGCTTCAATCGCTGAGCGGTTCATACGTACTTTAAAAGGTAAACTTTACAAGTTTATGACGGCGCGCAACACTTTAAAATACATGCAGGCTCTACCAGATATTGTGAAAACATAATTTAACCCCGCACAGAGGATTGAAGGGGAAGACACCCACGGAGGTGCACGCTCTATCCTCGCCCAGCGAATACGCCAAACAATTTGATTTAATGTATAAAAGCCCGAGCAAATCAAAGAGAGCTGTCATTCCACGATTGAGTGTTGGTGATACAGTACGCATCACTCTATCTGATCGCATTTCCAAGTTTAAGAAAGGGTTTAAGCAGCAGAACACTCGCGAGATCTTTACAGTTACACGTATTGATCGGAGACAACACATCCCTTTATACTTTCTAAAAGATCTGAATGGGGAAGAAATTGATGGTGGCTTCTATAAACAAGAATTAACACCAACACATTTGCCTCAAACCTTTAATATTGAGAAAGTATTGGGACAACGCAGAGTCTCTGGCAAACTTCAGTATAAAGTTCGGTACGCAGGTTATGATCGATCATTCGATCAATGGATTGATGCTGCTGAGATATTACATTTATAATGAAGAAGCCCTTAGTTTATAAATACAAGGAATTGATCCAACTATTATCAAAACTTCAGTATTCCTCGAGAAAGCAGTTGATTGAAAAATTGAAGAAACCACATATAAATTGTTTATCAGAAATTTTTAATAACTTTTAAAAAAAAAAATTGCCTGTGCCTGTCAAGGTCGTTAAAAAGTTGAAAAAATATAAATTGCTTATTCGGTCACTAGCCTGTAAGAAACCTTCTGTGACAACTAAGAAACAGATATTAACCAGCAAACGAGGAGGCAGTATTTTATCCATTATTTTACCGATTGCGGCTAGTTTAATTACACGGTTGTTCAGTAAGTAAAATGAAAGCCTTTTATCTCGTACCGCGTAAAATAGTGGACAACCGGAAAGCTGCACACAGCCCTGCTTACCCCACTGTGAAAGCGGTTGCTCGTCATCTTACTGTCAAACCACCTCCTCCTCCTCCTCAGCTGCATACCAACCCTTCCATAAAACATTTAATAGATTTGAAGTTGAAAGTGAGAGATCATGAATATGCAAGATCCTTGCTAAACCATTATGATGCTACCGGAATCGTTCGTTGGGATCTGAATGGAAATGTATTAGCTCCAGTATCTGGCATACATATAATTAATGACATTATACATAAAATGACTGTGCTTAAATCAGTTTTTCTACCGGATAAACTCCCCATTGCTCAACTGTTTTTCACACTAACATCTACATCGCGAGATTTATTCCGTAATACTACGGCAAGCAGTCAAGTGTATGAGCCTCAGTCTGTTAAGAGAAAGGCGACTGTCAAGATCGATCCTCACAGTAAAAGAAAGCTTCTTGGATTGTATATTAACAGGTGAGTGTATATAAATGAGCGTGTAATGTGTAGATGGCTTTACTAGACAAAAAGCAGTCTAAGGAGATAGAGCGATGGACACTCACGTGATATACGCCACCAGCGTATCAGATACGCATTTATTCCCCAATAACATCCCCGCATCTTTCCAAAATCGATTGTTTAACCAGCTAGAATTAGATCCCAGGAGGAGTTATGAAATGTGTCTACAAAAATTACTCCTCCCCACTTCACATTACGTTATTAAGCGTGATAATCCCGAGGCATATATACGTGTAGGCGTTACGTATGAGAAAGTGGGTGAGGGGAGATACATGCATTCAAAGCATTTATTATCATCTGATGTTTTAGCCGGAACTATAAAAGAAATTAATACCAGGATTAATACAGAAATAGAGGCCATATTTTCAAGTAATGCTAAACTGAGTTTTTTAGGAAAGTCATTAAAACAATTTTCAGCTAAATATGGAACGCATTTTATTAAATATGATTCTTCCTCCAATCGAAACAAGTTCACTACTGTGATTAGTGATGAGAATATTAGCTCTGCAACGGGGCATAAAAACATCAGTAGAGTTACATTATCATTTGGAACCGCTTTTGGGAAAGTGTTGGGCGTAGTTCCAGAAATAGAATATGACATATTCGCAAAACGTCAGTACGCCTCGAGTGTAGTTAACACATGTCTATTCCCGCCAATGCCTAGAGGAGGAGTTGATATTCTGTGTGTTTATTGCGATAGAATCTCTTCTACTAGATATGGAAACCAGTCTGTAAATATTTTGGATGTAATCTCCCTAAATGGAAGTGATAACAGCAACAATAAAAAACTATATGTGCGTCTTAACACTAACATGATAGATAGCGTCAGCATCACTGTTAGGGATCAAGATGGTAACCCGATACATTTTGATGAACGTGGGTGCACCATAGCAGTCTTGCATGTACGCCCCGTTGCAGGAGGTATATAACACCAATGCTTTCCCGACACTCCTCATTCGTCTGAAACAAGCGGAGAAATGCGTGTCCACTTTATTCCTCCCTCTGTTGAGGAATTATACATTCTGTTAACCCCTCCTAGAGGTGGTGGGACTGATGATATACGGATTTTCAACAGCAGTAGACGTTATACGCGAGGAGGAGGAATATTTTCCTTTTTAAGCGGGATAGCGCGTCGAGCAACGCCCTTTATCATGAGGACTCTGGCTCCGGCTGCGCTTAGCTTGGGGCAGAACGTACTAGACGATATTAATAATGACAAACAAACTTTCAAACAATCTCTTAAGAAACGCGGAATTGAAACATTGAAAGGTGTGGGGAAGCAAATGATAGGTGGAAGAGTGCAGAAAAAGAATAAACAAACAAAAAAATTAGTAAACATCAAACGTTTTACTAAAGCGAAATATAATGATGTGCTGTCATAAATTCTTCTCACTCGGCTGGTGTTGTCTAAAGCGCGAACATGGCCGGATATAACGGTCTTGGCCTCCAGGTCCCATTAGAACATTATACAGCTGCTGTTAGTGAAGCCTTTCCTAAAGTATTTTCCCCTCGATTGGTAGAATCAACAATTGCCAGCAGACAAACAGTGGATGTATTACCTGTGAATTCTGGGGTCAATAATAAGTTTACAGACACTTATCTGGAATTCATCATCAAGGGAGTGAATGGTCAACTGGTGGATTTATCATCTATAGCTTTGGAGTTGACTATTGATCTAACCGAAGAAGATGGAATAACGCCTTTAGGAGATGCTAAAAACGCATCGTTGGTGAATGGATTATCGCAAACTCTATTCAAATCCGCTATTGTGTATTTAAACGAAACAGTAGTTGAAACCAGCTCATTATTCTCATTCTGGTCATACGTAAAGTTATTATCTACGATTTCTGGGTGTAAGGCTAACCGCTATGATAAACTGTCACAGTTTTTTAACCGAGTTGATCCTGGTAAAATTGAAGCTGGTTATTTCACTAATGCCGCGGCTAGTGAGAAGCAACGGATGACTGATATGAAAACGAGTGGCGTGAATACATGTTTTAAACTAATGCTGGATGTCACATCCGTTAGTGAATACGTTTTGGATAATGTGGACATCAGGGTGAGGCTCGAACTTCAACCTGATAAGTGGCTTATACTCAGCGATAATGAACATGCTAATTTTAAATATAATATCAAGTCTACACGTCTATGGGTGGATCGGGTATTGCCATACCCTGAAGGATTAGTAGCCATTAATAAAGCCATGGTGCAGAACAACTCTCCTATTACGTATACTTTTAATAAAACATTATACAAAACGTATATATTGGGCACAGGTCAACGCTCTATTACAATGGACCAGCCGTGGGGGACTGTTATACCAGAACATTTATATATGATCATCCTTGATATGGAGGCTGTGTCTGGTGCATACAATCGCAACCCGCTTTATTTGGAAAACTGCGAGCTTAGTAAAGTATTAATATCGCAGAATAGCACTAATATTGTCAATATTGGGTGTGACTTCCCTCATAACTGCGCCAAGTTGTATTACACAGCATTACAAGCCTTAGGCTTCGATAAAGACAATATATTATCTTATGACACATATGTGAATGGTGGAACCATACTGGCCTTTAATTTACAACCCGAGGATATCGATGACACCATCCCGATTGAAAAAAGTGGTAATCTGAGGATCGCTTTGGAATTTAAACGCGGAGTAGCTAGAAATAAAGTCATACTAGTTTACGGCTCTACAACAGGTGTGATCAGCATTAACGCGGATCGTCGCGTTATTTGCGATACGCGAGGATAAAATACTAATATGAATTGTTTGGAAATAAATGAGGCTATCAGAAGTAATTTAGGTGCTAGGGTAGACTATCTAGGATGTTTCCTAGCTGATGACGTACGGAAAATACTGACAAAAATACATAAAAAAAGACCTGTGGTGTTCATAATGAACACTCTGGACTCGGGTTCTCGTAATAAAATGGGTCATTGGATAACATTCTATGTAAATAAGGATGAAGGTAGAAGCGAGATAGTTATACTAGACAGCTATACCAATCCTGCAATAGGATCTTATTCAAGATATTTCGAAGAGTTTATGTCTTACTTCCAAGACTATACCCTATATATTATGAAGAAAAGGATTCAATCCTTGAATAGTTACTTCTGTGGGAATTACGCCGTTTATTTTGCATATCATTTTTGCAGACTAAGCTTAGAGGCGGCCCTGCTTCACTTTGATGAAACGTTTAAATATGGCCATTTTCGCAAGAATGATGAAAAAGTGTTGAAATTCAATTACGCTCAGATGAAAATGCCTGTGTGTAGGCAAACATTCTGCTTAAACGGTAGTGATGCTGAGTGTGAATCGCTGTGTGACGAAGTTGGCTAGGATGATGCTGCGGTGAGTAATACTTTATGTAGGATTGAATGATGAACATAATAATGACTGTATTTATGTTTACAACATTGACAACAACAAAACTTATAACCTTTTTCCCTTTCTACAGATTGACTGATTGACTAGCGTGTCGGGAAGGTTCGATGGACTGAGTGAAGGTCTTTCTACAACTGACTGCTAGCTAAACCACCAAGAAGAAGTCTTATTATTATTATTATCGTTGTAAATCGCTTAAGTGTTTAATAAAGAAATAAATTTATATAATGTGTTTACTTTTCCCTCGTTATTGCTCCCACCATGTTGATCACGTTGCGATATAGCTTACACTTACTAAAAGGTTTTGCACAGAACAATGGTTGATGGTATGGGAGCGGGTGGGGATGATGGGTGTGAGTGATTGATTGATGGCTGACAGGTGTGGGTCTGTCGTATGTACCTCGCGCCTCCTTACCGGAAATCCACAGTGTATGGGGAGTCACCGTGGGACTAACATCAACACTCTGAAGACAACGAAACCTTTTTAGACAAATGGTCCCCAGTTCCGCTGGAGAGTGCCCTCTCACCCCAAAACCCTTTAGACAAACGGTCCAAGGGAATGGCCAACTTCCACAGGAGGGTGCTCTCTCAGAGCACTCTCTCCAGACGAAGGGGAAGCTCCATCAAGCCCCCATCCCAAAACAACATAACAGGCTGTATTGCCTTCTCCTCTACACACTAACTCACGATCAACTCTTTTACTCCTTCCTCCATCTTCCTTCTATTTTCTTACTCTATCACTTGCTAAACACACATATTCATTTCACTCCTTCCTCTCACTCCACCACTTTCTCTCACACAACAAGATCTCCAATCGTTCCTGACCACTTACCTAAACCCCCGAGGACTAGACCCGCGAGCGCGGGGTGGGGGACCGCACCTGCTCGCCCGCCACTCAAGTCCGCCACGCGTCAAACTTCCGGGAAATTCCCAAACCCCTGTGACTAGACACCCGCGCTGCGACGGTGACCTCGCGCACCACCTGGCACTCATCAACATGACCTCCCCTCTTTCATGACCACATACCCAAACACAACACGCTCACACGCGTCCGAAACACGCCAAAACTTCCGGGAAATTCCCCCAAAAACCTGTGCGACTAGACACCTGCGCTCCACCTGTCGGCTGGCACTCCATGGAGTACCAGCTGGCAGCTGGTGCGCGCGGTTCTAGTCGTACTTTACACTACTTAGAACAAGGTGAGGTCACTGTGCTAGGAGAAAGGGAGGTAAACCAGGCGGCCTTGGAAGAGTTTGAAATTACGAGAGAGGAGGTCAAGAGACACCTGCTAGATCTGGATGTTAGAAAGGCTGTTGGTCCAGATGGGATCTCACCATGGATACTGAAAGAGTGTGCAGAGGCACTTTGCTTGCCACTCTCCATAGTGTATAGTAAGTCACTGGAGACGGGAGACCTACCAGAAATATGGAAGACGGCGAATGTGGTCCCAATATACAAAAAGGGCGACAGGCAATAGGCACTTAACTACAGGCCAGTGTCCTTGACTTGTATACCATGCAAGGTGATGGAGAAGATCGTGAGAAAAAACCTGGTAACACATCTGGAGAGAAGGGACTTCGTGACAAATCGCCAACATGGGTTCAGGGAGGGTAAATCTTGCCTTACAGGCTTGATAGAATTCTACGATCAGGTGACAAAGATTAGGCAAGAAAGAGAGGGCTGGGCGGACTGCATTTTCTTGGATTGTCGGAAAGCCTTTGACACAGTACCGCATAAGAGGCTGGTACATAAGCTGGAGAGACAGGCAGGTGTAGCTGGTAGGTGGCTCCCGTGAATAAGGGAGTATCTAAGCAATAGGAAGCAGAGAGTTACGGTGAGGGGTGAGACCTCCGATTGGCGTGAAGTCACCAGTGGAGTCCCACAGGGCTCTGTACTCGGTCCTATCTTGTTTCTGATATATGTAAATGATCTCACAGAGGGTATCGATTCATTTCTCTCAATGTTTGCAGACGATGCTAAAATTATGAGAAGGATTAAAACAGAAGAGGACTGTTTGAGGCTTCAAGAAGACCTAGACAAGCTGAAGGAATAGTCGAACAAATGGTTGTTAGAGTTTAACCCAACCAAATGTAATGTAATGAAGATAGGTGTAGGGAGCAGGAGGCCAGATACAAGGTATCATCTGGGAGAGGAAATTCTTCAGGAGTCAGAGAAGGAAAAAGACTTGAGGGTTGACATCACGCCAGACCTGTCTCCTGCAGCACATATCAAGCGGATAACATCAGCGGCATATGCCAGGCTGGCCAACATACGAACGGCATTCAGGAACTTGTGAAAAGAATCATTCAGAACTTTGTATACCACATATGTCAGGCCAATCCTGGAGTATGCAGCCCCAGCATGGAGTCCATATCTAGTCAAGGATAAGACTAAACTGGAAAAGGTTCAAAGGTTTGCCAAAAGACTAGTACCCGAGCTGAGAGGTATGAGCTACGAGGAGAGACTACGGGAATTAAACCTCACTTCGCTGGAAGACAGAAGAGTTAGGGGGGGACATGATCACCACATTCAAGAATCTGAAGGGAATTGATAGGGTAGATAAAGACAGTCTATTTAACACAAAGGGAACACGCACAAGGGGACACAGGTGGAAACTGAGTGCCCAAATGAGCCACAGAGATATTAGAAAGAACTTTTTTAGTGTCAGAGTGGTTGACAAATGGAATGCATTAGGAAGTGATGTGGTGGAGGCTGACTCTATACACAGTTTCAAGTGTAGATATGATAGAGCCCAATAGACTCAGGAACCTGTACACCTGTTGATTGACGGTTGAGAGGCGGGACCAAAGAGCCAGAGCTCAACCCCCGCAAACACAACTAGGTGAGTACAACTAGGTGAGTACACACACACACACACATACACACACACACACACACACACACACACACACACACACACACACACACACACACACACACACACACACACACACACACACACACACACACACACACACACACACACACACACACACACACACACACACACACACACACACACACACACACACACACACACACACACACACACAAACACACACACAGGGTATGGGGTGAACGGGGCGGGAGGACAGGAAGGAAAGGGGGGTTTTCTCCTCTGCATAGAAATCCCCCCCTTTCCTTCCTGTCCTCCCGCCCCGTTCACCCCATACTTTCCCTGTCCTTCCCCCTTCACTTGACCCCCCACCCCTCATCCCAGTATCCTCTGCAACCCTGGCATCCACCTCACAAATCCTCACACCCATGGCACAGCTTCCTCCACCAGCAGAACATTCACCAAGGAGGAGATTTGAGAAGGGACGGAGAAAGTGAGCCTCAAGGCAATGTACACTAACATAGATGGTATTACAAATAAGGCAAATGAACTTGGAGAATGGGTACTAGAGGAAAACCCAGACATAATAGCTCTCACAGAAACAAAGCTGCCGAAAACAATAACAAATGCAGTGTTCCCACAGGACTATTATGTTATGAGGAAAGAGAGAGAAGGAAGAGGTGGGGGTGGTGTAGCTCTGCTGGTAAGAAAAGGCTGGGATTTTGAGGAGATGGATATTCAGGGCTGTGAAGGTTTCATTGACTACATTATAAGAACAATAACAACTTGAAGGCAAAAAATTATAGTCATAGTCATATATAATCCACCACCAAATGACAGAAGACCCAGACAGGAATATGATAGAAACAATATGGCCACCATTAACATAATAGAGAGAGCAGCTTCTGTTGCTAGCAGGAATGGATCTGGACTACTAATCATGGGAGACTTCAGCCATGGGAAGATAGATTGGGAGAACAGAGACCTGCATGGAGGACCAAAAACATGGAGAGCTAAGCTGCTGTACGTGGCAACAAGAAACTTTCTAAGCCAGCACATCAAGGATTCAACAATAATGAGAGGAGATGATGAACCAGCAATGCTTGATCTGATATTTACCCTAAATGAGTGGGATATTAGAGAAGTCAAGATGGAAGCACCCTTGGGAATGAGTGATCACAGTGTATTGAACTTTGAGTACCTGGTAGAGCTCGGAATTATCCCCCCCGAAAAAGAACTAGGAAACAAAAGGCTGGCATACCGAAAGGGAAATTATGAGGAGATGAGAAGCTTCCTAAGGGAAATACCTTGGGACACAGTCCTCAGAGCTAAGTCTGTACAAGATATGATGAACTATGTCACCCAAAAGTGTCAGGAGGCAGTAAGCAGATACATCCCGGCCCAAAAGGAAAATCCGAGAAACAAAAGAAGAATCCATGGTATAATAGGGCATGTATGGAAGCTAAGAAACTGAACAAAAGGGCATGGAGGAACTTCCGGAATAACAGAACACCAGAAAGCAGAGAGAGATACCAGAGAACCTGGAATGAGTATGTCAGGGTGAGAAGAGAAGCAGAGAAAAGTTATGAAAATGATATAGCAAACAAAGCCAAGACCGAACCAAAGCTACTCCACAGTTACATCAGACGGAAAACAACAGTGAAAGAACAGGTAGTAAAACTTAGAACAGGCGAGGAGAGGTATACAGAGAATGACAAAGAGGTGTGTGATGAACTCAACAAGAGGTTCCAAGAGGTCTTCACAACAGAACAAGGTGAGGTCACTGTGCTAGGAGAAAGGGACGTAAACCAGGCGGCCTTGGAAGAGTTTGAAATTACGAGAGAGGAGGTCAAGAGACACCTGCTGGATCTGGATGTTAGAAAGGCTGTTGGTCCAGACGGGATCTCGCCATGGGTACTGAAAGAGTGTGCAGAGGCACTTTGCTTGCCACTCTCCATAGTGTATAGTAGGTCACTGGAGACGGGAGACCTCCAAGAAATATGGAAGATGGCGAATGTGGTCCCAACATACAAAAAGGGCGACAGGCAAGAGGCACTGAACTACAGGCCAGTATCCTTGACTTGTATACCATGCAAGGTGATGGAGAAGATCGTGAGAAAAAACCTGGTAGCACATCTGGAGAGAAGGGACTTCGTGACAAATCGCCAACATTGGTTCAGGGAGGGTAAATCTTGCCTGACTGGCTTAATAGAATTCTATGACCAGGTGACACAGATTAAGCAAGAAAGAGAGGGCTGGGCGGACTGCATTTTCTTGGATTGTCGGAAAGCCTTTGACACAGTACCGCATAAGAGGCTGGTACATAAGCTGGAGAGACAGGCAGGTGTAGCTGGTAAGGTGCTCCAGTGGATAAGGGAGTACCTAAGCAATAGGAAGCAGAGAGTTACGGTGAGGGGTGAGACCTCTGATTGGCGTGAAGTCACCAGTGGAGTCCCACAGAGCTCTGTACTCGGTCCTATCTTGTTTCTGATATATGTAAATGATCTCCCGGAGGGTATAGTTTCTTTTCTCTCAATGTTTGCGGACGATGCCAAAATTATGAGAAGGATTAAGACAGAAGAGGACTGTTTGAGGCTTCAAGAAGACCTAGACAAACTGAAGGAATGGTCGAACAAGTGGTTGTTAGAGTTCAACCCAACCAAATGTAATGTAATGAAGATAGGTGTAGGGAGCAGGAGGCCAAATACAAGGTATCATCTGGGAGAGGAAATCCTTCAGGAGTCAGAGAAAGAAAAAGACTTGGGAGTTGATATCACGCCAGACTTGTCTCCTGCAGCACATATCAAGAGGATAACATCAGCGTCATATGCCAGGCTGGAAAACATACGAACGGCATTCAGAAATTTGTGTAAAGAATCATTCAGAACTGTGTATACCACATATGTCAGGTCAATTCTGGAGTATGCAGCCCCAGCATGGTGTCCATATCTAGTCAAGGATAAGACTAAACTGGAAAAGGTTTAAAGATTTGCCACCAGACTAGTACCCGAGCTGAGAGGTATGAGCTACGAGGAGAGACTGCGGGAATTGAACCTCACTTCGCT
The DNA here is from genome assembly GCF_040958095.1 of Procambarus clarkii. Classification (NCBI taxonomy): domain Eukaryota; kingdom Metazoa; phylum Arthropoda; class Malacostraca; order Decapoda; family Cambaridae; genus Procambarus; species Procambarus clarkii. The sequence continues at coordinate 3,416,523 of NC_091193.1, read as the reverse complement.
GGAAGACAGAAGAGTTAGGGGGGATATGATCACTACATTCAAGATTCTCAAGGTCATTGATAGGGTAGATAAAGACAGGCTATTTAACACAAGGGGCACACGCACAAGGGGACACAGGTGGAAACTGAGAGCCCAAATGAGCCACAGAGATATTAGAAAGAACTTTTTTAGTGTCAGAGTGGTAGACAAATGGAATGCATTAGGAAGTGATGTGGTGGAGGCTGACTCCATACACAGTTTCAAGTGTAGATATGATAGAGCCCAATAGGCTCAGTAATCTGTACACCTGTTGATTGACGGTTGAGAGGCGGGACCAAAGAGCCAGAGCTCAACCCCCGCAAACACAACTAGGTGAGCACAACTAGGTGAGTACACACACATACATACACACACACACACACACACATGGAATGCATTAGGAAGTGAATGGAATGCATTAAAAAATGATGTAGTGGAGGCTGACTCCATACACAGTTTCAAGTGTAGATATGATAGAGCCCAATAGGCTCAAGAATCTGTACATCTGTTGATTGACGGTTGAGAGGCGGAAACAAAGAGCCAGAGCTCAACCCCCGCAAACACATCTAGGTGAGTACAACTAGGTGAGTACACACACACACACACACACACACACACACACAAAAACACACACACACAAACACACAAACACACACACACACACACACACACACACACACACACACACACACACACACACACACACACACACAAACACACACTCACACACACACACACACACACACACACACACACACACACACACACACACACACACACACACACACACACACACACTCACACACTCACACACACACACACACACACACACACACACACACACACACACACACACACACACACACACACACACACACACACACACACACACACACACACACACACACACACACACACACACACACACACACACACACACATTTTCGATTTCAAATAATTTCAAATAAATTTCAAATAAAATTTGAATAAAATTAAATTTCAATAAAATTGGATTTCAAATACAACAAGTGAACTTGGAGAATGGGCACTAGAAGAAAACCCAGACATAATAGCACTCACAGAAACAAAGTTAACGAAAATCATAACAAACGCAGTGTTTCCACAGGGCTACTATGTAGTGAGGAAAGAGAGAGAAGGGAGAGGAGGAGGTGGTGTAGCTCTGCTACTAAGAGAAGGTTGGAGTTTCGAAGAGATGGTAATTCAGAACTGTGAAGGGTTCAGTGAATACATTTCAGGCACCATAGCAACTGGAGGACAGAAAATTATAATAGTAGTCATATATAACCCCCCACCTAATGACAGAAGACCCAGACAGGAATATGATAGAAACAACTTGGCCACCATCAATATAATAGAGAGAGCAGCTTCTGTGGCTAGCAGGAACGGATCCAGACTTCTAATCATGGGAGACTTCAACCATGGGAAGATAGATTGGGGGAACAGAGACCCACATGGAGGCCCAGACACATGGAGAGCTAAGCTGCTGGATGTGGCAACAAGAAACTTTCTAAGTCAGCACGTCAAGGGACCGACAAGAATGAGAGGAGGGGATGAACCAGCCTTGCTTGATCTGATATTTACCCTAAATGAGTCGGATATAAGGGAAGTTAAGTTGGAAGCCCCTTGGGAATGAGTGATCATAGTGTATTGAGCTTTGAGTACCTGGTTGAGCTGGGAATTATCACCCCCAAAATAGAACTGGGAACCAAAGGGCTGGCGTACCGAAAGGGAAACTATGAGGAAATGAATAAATTCCTATGGGATATACACTGGGACACAAAACTCGGAACCAAGTCCGTACAAGACATGATGGACTATGTCACCCAAAAATGTCAGGAGGCTGTAAGCAGGTTTGTCCCAGCCCGATAGGAAAAAACAGAGAAGCAAAGGAAGAATCCGTGGATTAATAAGGAATGTATGAAAGCAAAGGAGCAGAACAAAAGGGCATGGAGGAACTTCCGTAATAACAGAACACCAGAAAGTAGAGAGAGATACCAGAGAACCAGGAACGAGTATGTCAGTGTGAGAAGAGCAGCTGAGAAAATGTATGAAAATGATATAGCTAATAAAGCCAAGACCGAACCCAAGCTACTACACAGTCACTTCAGGAGGAAGACAACAGTGAAGGAACAGGTGATGAAACTTAGGGTGGGCGAGGACAGGTACACAGAGAATGACAAAGAGGTGTGTGAAGAACTCAACAAAAGGTTCCAGGAGGTCTTTACAATAGAACAGGGAGATGTCGCGGCGCTAGAAAAGGTGGCAGCAAACCAGGTGACCTTGGATAGGTTCGAAATTACAAGAGATGAGGTCAAGAAGCACCTATTGGAGCTGGATGTGAGAAAAGCTGTTGGGCCGGATGGAATCTCGCCATGGGTATTGAAAGAGTGTGCAGGAGCACTTTGCCTACCACTCTCCATAGTGTATAGTAGGTCACTGGAAACGGGGGACCTACCAGAAATATGGAAGACTGCTAATGTAGTACCAATATAAAAAAGGGTGACAGACAAGAGGCACTGAACCAATAAAACCAATAGTTAAGGCCAGTGTCCTTAACTTGTATACCATGCAAGGTGATGGAGAAGATTGTGAGAAAAAACCTAGTAACACATCTGGAGAGAAGAGACTTCGTGACAAACCATCAACTTGGGTTCAGGGAGGGTAAATCTTGCCTTACAGGATTGATAGAATTGTACGATCAGGTGACAAAGATTAAACAAGAAAGAGAAGGGTGGGCGGACTGCATTTTTTTGGACTGTCGGAAAGCCTTTGACACAGTACCCCATAAAAGGTTAATGCATAAGCTAGAGAAACAGGCAGGAGTAACTGGTAGGGCGCTCCAGTGGATAAGGGAGTACCTAAACAATAGGAAGCAGAGAGTTACAGTGAGGGGTGAGACCTCAAACTGGCGTGAAGTCACCAGAGGAGTCCCACATGGCTCTGTACTTGGACCTATCCTGTTTCTGATATACGTAAATGATCTCCCAGAGGGTATTGACTCATTCCTCTCAATGTTTGCTGACGACGCCAAAATTATGAGAAGGATTAAGACAGAGGAGGACAGCTTGAGGCTTCAAGAAGACCTGGACAAGCTGCAGGAATGGTCGAACAAATGGCTGTTAGAGTTTAATCCAAGCGAATGTAATGTAATGAAGATAGGGGTAGGAAGCAGGAGACCAGATACAAGGTATCACTTGGGAGATGAAATACTTCAAGAGTCCGAGAGAGAGAAAGACCTGGGGGTTGATATCACGCCAGACCTGTCCCCTGATGCTCATATCAAGAGGATAACAGCAGCAGCATATGCCAGGTTGGCTAACATAAGAACGGCCTTTAGAAACTTGTGTAAGGAATCTTTCAGAACATTATATACCACATATGTCAGACCAATCCTGGAGTATGCGGCACCCGCATGGAGTCCATATCTAGTCAAGCATAAGACTAAAATGGAAAAGGTTCAAAGGTTTGCCACCAGACTAGTACCCGAGCTGAGAGGTATGAGCTACGAGGAGAGACTGCGGGAATTGAACCTCACTTCGCTGGAAGACAGAAGAGTTAGGGGGGACATGATCACCACATTCAAGATCCTCAAGGGAATTGACAGGGTTGATAAAGACAGGCTGTTTAACACAAGGGGCACACGCACTAGGGGACACAGGTGGAAACTGAGTGCCCAAATGAGCCACAGAGATATTAGAAAGAACTTTTTTAGTGTCAGAGTGGTTGACAAATGGAATGCATTAGAAAGTGATGTGGTGGAGGCTGACTTCATACACAGTTTCAAGTGTAGATATGATAGAGCCCAATAGGCTCAGGAATCTGTACACCTGTTGATTGACAGTTGAGAGGCGTGACCAAAGAGCCAGAGCTCAACCCCCGCAAGCACAACTAGGCGAGTACAACTAGGTGAGTACGCGCACACATACACACACACACACACACACACACACACACACACACACACACACACACACACACACACACACACACACACACACACACACACACACACACACACACACACACACACACACACACACACACACACACACATTGACCCACGAAGACTGCCCAAATATGAATACCATCATCCGCACCAGTTGGTGTTCCCAGGCAGGTCACTCATCCAAGTACTAACCAAAGTCAACGTTTCTTAACTTGGCTGATGTGGTGAGAAGCAGTGTTCTCAAGGTGCAAAAATGTAAAAAAAAAGTCAAAGTAAGGCTGTTGCTATTATATACAAATAGTAGCCAATCACATGTCAGTGAGTTAGGGAATGAGTGGGTCAAGATAATGGTAACTGTGGCGGAGGATACTCACACATACCAGCTAATTCTCTATTAATGATAGTGCTTATAGCAACTATTTAGTCAACATGTAACCAACAACAAATGGACTGTTGCTCCAAAATGGAAATGTTGGCATGCTATTGATTTCGCACAAATTGCATACAAATGCCACCCACTTACCGGTAATTAAAGAACCTAAGCAAAACTCTTCAAAGAATAAATGACTAATCTTAGGCTCTCCTAATCTCATAATAAAGATATGCTCTCTTAGGCTTCATTTAGTTAATAAATGTAACATCATTGACTCGGGGGACAGGCAGATTATATATACACATGTTAGGCTTATAACACCTACCCCCACAAGGTCCACCTAGTGACTAACCCTCGCTAACTCACCAGGATGCAAGTAGCTCACTAACTCCTGGATACCTATTTACTACTAAGTGAATAGAGGCATTAAGTGAAAGAAAACGCTACCAACAATAACAACCCTGTCCGACCGGGATTCGAACCCTTGAATCCCCGATTGTCAGTCGTGAAGGAACAAGTCATTCATTTATGTGTACTCACCTATTTGTGCCAGCAGGATCGAGCATTAATCTTGGAGTGAGTCCTTTTAGCCGTCGGTTGTTTAAAGCAGTGACTCCTGGCTTATTTCCCAACCTAACCTAAACCTAATCCTTACCTATAATCTAAACTAACCTAAAACCTAAGCTAACCTGTAACTTAAACTAACCTAAACCTAATCCTAACCTATAATCTAAACTAACCTAAAACCTAAGCTAACCTGTAACTTAAACTAACCTAAACCTAATCCTAACCTATAATCTAAACTAACCTAAAACCTAAGCTAACCTGTAACTTAAACTAACCTAAACCTAATCCTTACCTATAATCTAAACTAACCTAAAACCTAAGCTAACCTGTAACTTAAACTAACCTAAACCTAATCCTAACCTATAATCTAAACTAACCTAAAACCTAAGCTAACCTGTAACTTAAACTAACCTAAACCTAATCCTTACCTATAATCTAAACTAACCTAAAACCTAAGCTAACCTGTAACTTAAACTAACCTAAAACCTAATCCTAACCTATAATCTAAACTAACCTAAAACCTAAGCTAACCTGTAACTTAAACTAACCTAAAACCTAATCCTAACCTATAATCTAAACTAACCTAAAACCTAAGCTAACCTAACTGCCTAATGGAGTTTATATTCTTATTATTTATAACCTATAGTTATCAAAGGTTTATAAAGGTTATTTAAGGAACAAGTTTATCTTTTATTTAATATAATATATTTTATATTTTATAATAATATTTTATAATAATATTTTATAATAATATTTTTATAATAATATTTTATAATAATTTTCTTTAATATAGTTTTAAATTTTTTTTTAATAAATTTTAAATTTTCTTAAAAAAATTTAATAAATATTTAATATAATTTAATATATTAAAGTTATAAAGGTTTATAAACTAATGGTTGATTAGGTTAGGTTAATTTAGGTTAGTTAGGTTGGATAAAGCTAATGTAACCTACCCTAACCCAACAACAGAAAATAAACCTCCCTCCCTCCCTCCTTCCTTCCCTCCTTCCCTTCCTAGATGTGGTGAGAAGCAGTGTTCTCAAGGTGCAAAAAAGTAAAAGAAAAAAACAAGCAAAGTTAGGCCGTTGCCGTTGCTTGTACAAGTATTATACAAGTAATATTTAATCCATTTAAGTAATAAATAAACTTTATTTCATTTATTTATTTATGTCATTTAAATTTAGACTCTAAATCTAAAAATCAAAGTCTAAAAGTCCTAGATTTTTAAAAAAAGATTTTTAACTCCAATTAAATTAATTTAATTAAATTAAATTAAGTTAAATTAATTTAAAAATTTTATTAATTAATTAATAAATTTTTATTTATTTTTTAATAATAAATTTTAAATTAATAAGAAATTAATTAATAATAAATAATATTAAATAAATAAATAATAATAAATAATTAATAATAAAAAAATAGTAAATTTAATTTTAAATTTATAATTTATTAATTAATTTTTAAATTTTTTTAAATTATTTTTATCAAGAAAATAAAATTGTAATTTAATTATACCCTCCTTCCCTCCCTCCCTTCCTTCATCCCTACCTCCCTTCCTCCCTTCCTTCCTCCCTACCTCCCTTCCTCCCTTCCTCTCTCCCTCCCTTCCGTCCCTCTGTTACCTGTGACACGAAGTTATCCGCGTATCTTAGGGATTTCCGTGTATCTTAGGGATTTAGGGTTATCAATGGGGTTTTGGGTCCAGGAAGCCATTTGTGTCCCCTCAAATTGCCTCCCTTATCCCCACCCACCTAGTTTCGAATCCCGTATCACACGGATTCACCAATCACACGGAAATGTATCCGTGTGACTATCTGTGATTGTCTGTGATACACGGACATGTTTCCATGGATACACGGACATGTGTATCCATGGGGTTCTGGGTCCAGGAAGCCATTTGTGTCGACCCAAATTGCCTCCCTTCTCCCCACCTGAAATCCAGGTGGATTGAAAGACCTGATCGAGGTCAGTGGATCCAGGTATCCGTCCGTGGGCCCCCGGATTTCAACCCTTCCCCACATTCCAAGGGGCAGTCAATCAATTTCGGCTATCCAGAGAAACTATCGAAACTGATGCTTCTACAGGAGAGGACATCACAGAAATCTATCTGTGCCCTGTAGTTGCAACCGTTGCGACAGGCTCGAACGCAGGTCTATCCGGATTAAGAACATGTTCTATCCGACTAGGCCACGCTGGAGTTGCCTTCTGAATCAAATTTGGCACCTGTATTTATACCTCGGAGCAAGCGGGGAGAGGTAGTGTCTATTTATAAACAATTGCAATGACTGACATGAAGTTGTGAGTTTGTATTGTCAGTTAAAAATAAATGACAGCGTTATTCGATGAGGTTGCTGTCCAGTGAAGCAGTGTCATGAATGAAAGAATATAGGAGAATTTAGGCTAACTGACTGACATGTGTATGTTTAAAAGTGTGTATTAATTAATATTTAGTGTTGTGTGTCCAAAAGAGGCGAACGGTTTGCTGGGAAAATATAGCCTTATCGCCGCCTTTTTCTGTTTGACGGGGATTGAGGGGGGGGGGGGGGGGTAACAGTGGGGGTGGAAAGGGAGTAGGGATATGGCGGCCACCGTTGGGGGAAGGTTGGTGGTAGGGGGTACCCATGACTACCCCTGTCCTGTGGGTAGTCATGGGTAGGGGGGGTGAGGGGGGGGGGATGGAAGAGATGGCAGTTAGGTATTTAAACTTACTTTTTTGAGATAGGTTATATATGGTAAGGTGTTTAGGACGGAATAAGAAAAGTGTTTGGGGCTGAGTTGAGTATATTAGTTATTGTGATTCATGTTAGAAAGAATGTAGGTGCTTGAAATGTTTAAAGGTTTGTTAATGATTCATTTGTTTAATACTGTATGAATTAACGGTAAGTGAACACTGGAGATTGATATTCAACAGCATATTGAGTGGACAAGTTTAAGCAGGCGGCAGGCAGGCAGTAATTGTACTGTACTATTCAGTAACTGGCATATTTTCGGTATAAAAAGTCGTAATTTCAAACTGCAAATACGTGCAGAGAGCCAGAATTTGGCTCCAAAATATGGCTCAAGGGTCGAATTTGGGATATTTGAGATATTTTGAAAACTGCAGGGGGGGTTTTGGCAAAATGTGACCCATCGCCGCTCTCAGTAATTGGCATATTTTCGGTATAAAAAGTCGTAATTTAAACAGCGAATACGTGCAGAGAGCCAGAATTTGGCTCCAAAATAAGGCTCAAGCGTTGAATTTGGGATGTTTGGGATATTTTGAAAACTGCAAGGAAGGTTTAGGCAAAATGTGATCAATCGTCACTTTCAGTAACTGGCATATTTTCGGTATAAAAAGACGTAATTTCAAACTGCGAATACGTGCAGAGAGCCTGAATTTGGCTCCAAAATATGGCTCAAGCGTTGAATTTGGGATGATTGGGATATTTTGAAAACTGCAGGGAGGGGTTGGGGCAAAATGTGATCCATCGCCGATTTCAGTAATTAGCACATTTTCGGTATAAAAAGTCGTAATTTCAAACTGCGAATACGTGCAGAAAGCCAAAATGTGGCTGCAAAATACAGCTCAAGGGTCTAATTTGGGATGTTTGGAATATTTGGAAAACTTCAAAGGGTTTGGCCAAAATGTGACCCCATCGCCGCTCTCAGTAATTGGCATATTTTCGGTGTAAAAAGTCGTAATTTCAAAATTCAAATACGTCCAGAAAGCCAGAATTTGGCTCCAAAATATGGCTCAAGCGTTGAACTTGGGATGGTTGGGATATTTTGAAAACTGCAGGGGGGGGGGGGGGGGTTTGGGCAAAATGTGACCCAACGCGGCTCTCAGTAATTGGCATATTTTCGGTATAAAAATTCGTAATTTCAAACTGCGAATACGTGCAGAGAGCCAGAATTTGGCTTCAAAATATGGGTTAAGCGTCGAATTTTGGATGTTGGAATATTTTGAAAACTGCAGGGGGGTTACGGAAAAAATGTGACCCATCGCCGGTCTCAGTAATTGGCAAATTTTCGGTATAAAAATTCGTAATTTCAAACTGCGAATACGTGCAGAGAGCCTGAATTTGACTTCAAAATATAGGTTAAGCGTCGAATTTGGGATGTTTGGGATATTTTGAAAACTGCTGGGAGGGTTTGGCTAAAATGTGACCCATCGCCGCTCTTAGTAATTGGCACATTTTCGGTGTAGAAAGTCGTACTTTCAAATTGCGAATACGTGCAGAGAGCCACAATTTGGCTCCAAAATATGGGTCAAGGGTCGAATTTGGGATATTTGGGATATTTTGAAAACTACAGGGAGGGTTTGGCTAAAATGTGACCCATCGCTGCTCTCAGTAATTGGCACATTTTCGGTATAAAAAGTCGTAATTTCAAACTGCGAATACGTGCAGAGAGCCAGAATTTGGCTCCAAAGTATGGCTCAAGGGTCGAATTTAGGATGTTTGGGATATTTTGAAAACTGCAGTGAGGGTTGGGGGAAAAAGTGATCCATCGCCACTTTAATTAATTGGCATATTTTCGGTATAAAAAGTCATAATTTCAAACTACGAATACGTGCAGAGAGCCAGAATTTGGCTCCAAAATATGGCTGAAGCGTCGAATTTGGGATGTTTGGGATATTTTGAAAACTGCAAAGGGGGGTTCGTGCAAAATGTGACCCATCGCCACTCTCAGTAATTGGCATATTTTCGGTATAGAAAGACGTAATTTCAAACTGCGCATACCAGCAGAAAGCCAGAATTTGATTCCAAAATATGGCTCAAGGGTCGAATTTGGGATGTTTGTGATATTTTGAAAACTGCATGGGGGGGTTCGGGCAAAATGTGACCCATCGCTACTCTCAGTAATTGACATATTTTCGGTGTAAAAGGTCGTAATTTCAAACTGTGAATACGTGCAGAGAGCCAGAATTTGGCTCCAAAATATGGTTCAGGAGTCGAATTTGGGATGTTTGGGATATTTTAAAAACTGCAGGGAGGATTTGGGCAAAAAGTGATCAATCTCTGATTTCAGTAAGTGGAATATTTTCGGTATAGAAAGACGTAATTTCAAACTGCGATTACGTCCAGAAAGCAAGAATTTGGCTCCAAAATATGGCTCAAGCGTTGAATTTGGGATGTTTGGGATATTTTGAAAACTTCAAAGGGGTTTGGGCAAAATGTGACCCGTCGCCGCTCTCAGTAATTGTCATATTTTCGGTGTAAAAAGTCGTAATTTCAAACTGCGAATACGTCCAGAAAGCAAGAATTTAACTCCAAAATATGGCTCAAGCGTTGAATTTGGGATGTTTGGGATATTTTGAAAACTGTAGGGGGGGTTTCGGCAAAATGTGACCCATCGCCGCTCTCAGTAATTGGCGTATTTTCGGTGTAAAAATTCGTAATTTCAAACTGCGAATACGTGCAGAGAGCCAGAATTTGGCTCCAAAATATGGTTGAAGGGTCGAATTTGGGATGCTTGGGATATTTTGAAAACTGCAGGGAGGGTTTGGGCAAAATATGATCCAACGCCTCTTTCAGTAATTGGCATATTTTCGGTATAAAAAGTCGTAATTTCTAACTGCGAATACGTGCAGAAAGCCAGAATTTGGCTCCGAAATATGGCTCAAGGGTCGAATTTTGGATGTTTGGGATATTTTCAAATCTGCAGGGGGGTTTTGGGCAAATGTGACCCATCGCCGCTCACAGTAATTGGCATATTTTCGGTATAAAAAATCGTAATTTCAAACTGTGAATACGTGCAGAGAGACAGAATTAGGCTTCAAAATATGGGTTAAGCGTCGAATTTGGGATGTTTGGGATATTTTGAAAATTGCAGGGAGGGATTGGGTCAAAATGAGATCCATCGCTGCTCTCAGTAATTGGCATATTTTCGGTATAAAAAGGCGTAATTTCAAACTGCGAATACGTGCAGAGAGCCAAAATTTGGCTCCAAAATATGGCTCGAGGGTCGAATTTGGGATGTTTTGTATATTTTCAAAACTGCAGTGAGGGTTTGGGCAAAATGTGATCCATCGCCACTTGCATAAATTGGCATGTTTTCGGTATAAAAAGTCGTAATTTAAAACTGCGAATACGTGCAGAGAGCCAGAATTTGGAGCCCGAATTTTGAATTTGGAGCCAGAATTTGACTGTGTATGGAGTCAGCCTCCACCACATCACTGCCTAATGCATTCCATCCGTTAGCAACTCTGACACTGAAAAAGTTCCTTCTAACGTCTCTGTACGTTACGTAGGTACTCAGTTTCCATTTGTGTCACTTGATCGTGTCCCACCAGTGTTGAATAGTTTATCCTTGTTTACCCGGTAGATTCCTCTGAGGATTTTTTAGGTTGTGATCATGTCTTCCCTAACTCTTCTGTCTTCCAGTGTCATAGTGAACACCACGCCAAGGGTAGTGAGCGCCACACCAAGGGTAGTGAAAACCATGTCAAGGGTAGTGAACACCACGCCAAGTTCAGTGAACACCACTCCACGTTCAGTGAATACCACGCCAAGGGTAGTGAATCTAAGGGTAGTGAACACCATGCGAATGGTAGTGAACACCAAGCAAAAGGTTTAAAAATATCTCAAACATCCCAAATTCAACCCTTGAGCCTCATTTTGGAGCCAAATTCTGGCTCTATGCATGTATTCGCAGTTTGAAACTACGAATTTTTATACCGAAAAGGGCCAATTATTGAAAGCGGCAATGGATCACACTTTGCCCAAACCCTCCCAGCAGTTTTCGAAATATCCCAAACATCCCAAATTCGACGCTTGAAATATATTTTGGAGCCAAATTCTGGCTCTCTGCACGTATTCGCAGTTTGACATTTCGACTTTTTATACCAAAATACGCCAATTACTGAGAGCTGCGATGGGTCACATTTTGCCCAACCCCCCCCCCCTCCCACTGCAGTTTGCAAAATATCCAAAACATCATAAATTCGACCCATGAGCCATATTATTGAGCCAAATTTTGACTTTCTGCACGTATTCGCAATTTGAAATTACGACATTTTATACCGAAATAATGCCAATTACTGAAAGCAGCGATGGATCACATTTTGCCCAAACCCTCCTTGCAGTTTTCAAAATATCCCAAACGTCCCAAACTCGACTCTTAAGCTATATTTTGGAGCCAAATTTGGGCTCTGTACGTATTCGTTCGTTTAAATTACGACTTTTTATACTGAAAATAAGCCAATTGCTGAAAGCGGCGATGGATCCCATTTTCTCCAAACTCTCCCTGCAGTTATCAAAATATCCCAAACATCCTAAATTGGACGCTTGAACCATATTTTGGTGCCAAATTCTGGCTCTCTGCACGTATTCGCAGTTTGAAATTACGACGTTTTATACTGAAAATATGCTAATTACTAAGAGCGGCGATGGGTCACATTTTGCCCGAACCCCCTCTGCAGTTTTCAAAATATCCCAAACGTCCCAAATTCGACACTTGAGCCATATTTTTGAGCCAAATTCTGCTCTCTGCACGTATTCGCAGTTTGGAATTATGATTTTTAAAAAGAAAATATGCCAATTACAGAGGGCAGCGATGGGTCACAATTTGCCCAAACCCCCATGCAGTTTTCAAAATATCCTAAACATCCCAAATTCGACCCTTGAGCCATATTTTGGAGAAAAATTCTGGCGCTCAGCACGTTTTCGCAGTTTGATATTACGATTTTTTATACCAAAATACGCCAATTACTGAGAGCGGTGATGGGTCACATTTTGCCCAAACCCCCCTTGCAGTTTGCAAAATATCAAAAACATCTCAAATTCGACCCTTGAGTTATATTTTGGAGCCAAATTTCTGCTTTCTGCAAGTATTCGCAGTTTGAAATTACGACTTTTTATAACGAAGTAATGCCAGTTACTATAAGCGGCGAATGGTCACATTTTGCCCAAACCCTCCCTGTAGTGTTCAAAATATCCCAAACATCCCAAATTCGAGGCTGGAGCTATATTTAGGAGCCAAATTCTGGCTCACTGCACGTATTTGCAATATGAAATTACGATTTTTATACCGAAAATATGCCAATTACTGAATGCAGCGATGGATCACATTTTGCCCAAAACCTCCTTGTATTTTTCAAAATATCCAAAACATCCCAAGTTCGACGCTTGAGTCATAATTTGGAGCCAAATTCTCGATCTCTGCAAGTATTCGCAGTTTGAAATTACGACATTTTATACTGAAAATATGCCAATTTAAAGAGAGCGGCGATGGGTCGTATTTTGCCCAAACCCTCCCTGCAGTTTTCAAAATATCCCAAACATCCCAAATTCGACCCTTGAGGTATATTTTGGAGCCAAATTTTTACATCAAATCAAAAAACGAGGTTGCGTATTATTTTGATCATTAAAAAGACATATGAAAACGTTGTTTCCAATTCAAATGATAAAAATCAATGTGTTTTCATTAGAATTACCTAAAATGTTCCTGAATTTCCGTATATATTACTGTAGGAAGAGGTACTCGTAAAACCGCTTTAATCCGGCTGAAACGTAGAAATATGCAATAAAACAGAATTTAACTCCTAATCAATACCTAACTCACTATTTTAACGAGGTATAAATAGTTGGTTGAAAATCTTGTATTTAAGGTTAATTTGCAACTATTTACGTGTTTGAATCATATATATCATAAATTTATTGAATTAATGGCAAAAAAAAAGAAAATGATTGAAAACGCGGAAAAACGGCCAAATATTGACAAAATCGTTGATGTATGGATGAAATCTTATAAAGGAAACAACGATGAAAAACCTCAAAGTATTGGTAAATTCGATGATTTTATATTCAAAGCACAATGCAAGAAAACTTGCTTAAAAACGCAATATTATGTGAAACTCTGATATTTGTAGTCCAAATCACAAATAGAGACAAAATAAAGTAGTATCAAACTATTAATAAATTCGAACATTTTGACCTATATTCACTCTACATGGAAACGTGAAGAAAGTCACTATAATACCAAATTTGAGGATTTTTACATCAAATCATAGAGCGAGGTTGCGAATTATTTTAATCATTAAAAAGGCATATGGAAACATTGTTTCCAATTCAAATGATAAAAATCAATGTGCTTTCTTTAGAATTACTTAAAATGTTCCTGAATTTCCGTTTATATTACCGAAAGAAGAGGTACTCGTAAAACCGCTTTAATCCGGCTGAAACGTCGAAATATACAATAAAAACAGAAAATCTCTCGTAATCAATATCTTACTCACTATTTTAACGAGGTACAAATAGTTGACATTGACAAATAGTTGACAAATAGACAACATCTGAAAGGTTAGGAAAAGGATAATATATTCAACAAATACATCAAAAACACAATAAACTACATCTGAAAGGTTAGGAAAAGGATAATATATTCAACAAATACGTCAAAAAACACAATAAACTACATCTGAAAGGTTAGGTTAAAGGGTTGGGGAATAAGAACATATGATAGAACCTACTAAATACACTAAGATTACAAGAGGTTAGGTTAAGGGGTTGGGGAATAAGAATAAATAATAACAAACATAATAAATACAACTTATGAGCAACTTGATGAACTTTAACAAATAACCCTTGATCTGCAAAAATGACCATTTGAGAAATTTGCCCTTGAAACGAGTAAATTCCCTTATATAACAAAAATCCTTTGAAATGGTTAAACACCCAATCTTAAACAAATAACACTTGAAATGCAAAAATGTCCATTTGAGAAATTAACCCTTGAAATGAGTAAATGAATATGAGACAATGATTGACGAAACACAAAAGACCAGCAGGAATAATTATGTAAGTTAGATCATGTCTGGTTGGACTAGATAAGTTAGGATACATCAGTTTGGGAATGTAAGATTAAGTTAGGTAAAGCAAGTTAGGTTACGTTAGGATAGGTAAGATAAGTTATGTAAGTTAGGTTGTGCAGGTTAAGTTAAGTAAGATAGGTAAAGTAAGGTAAGTCATGTTCGGATAGGTAAAGTTAGGTTATGCAGGTTAAGTTAGGTATGATAGGTAAAGGTAAGGTAAGTTAAGTTAGGATAGGTAAAGTTAGGTTTAGGAACGTTACGTTAACTAAGTAACATTGGGTGGAGAGGATAGGTTACGTAGGATTTGGACAGTGTAGTTCTGAGAACAGTTTTAGGGTAAAGTGACTAAGAAAATATATTTTAACAGAAGTGCAGGTTTGGTATGAAAAGCTGAACTAGTTACATTTTTGGAGAGAAATTTTATGGCTGAAGATGTCTTAAAGAATAACATGATGGAAGGAGAGTTTCTTTGATGAACGAAGGTGTCTTAGAGAACAACTTTTTGGTGAACGAAGGGGAATTAGAGATCTCTTTGATGATTCTGAGAATAACTTTGATCAACGAAGATGGATTGGAAAGTTTCTCTAGTAAACGAAAGTGCCTTAGAGATTAACTTTTATGATTTAGAGAACAACATTGATGTCTTAGAGAATAACTTTGAGAGCTTAGAGAATGTCTTTGATGAACGGAAGGTTACTTAGAGAATAACATATCATGACTGAGAATAACTTTTGATAGCTCTTAGAATAACTTTGATGTCTTAGAGAATAACTTTAGATGACTCTGAGAATAACTTTTATGAACGAAGATGTCTGAGATTAACTTTGACGTCTCTTGGAATAACTTTGTGGACATGAGAATATCTTTGGATAACTCTGAGATTAACTTTGATGTCTTTGAAACAACTTTGATGAACGAGAGTGAGTTAAAGATTACCTTTGTTAACTCTGAGATCAACTTTGATGAACAAAAGTGAGTTAGAGATTACATTTGATAACTCTAAGATTAACTTTAGAAGTCTCTGAGACAAACTTTTATAACATAGAAATTAACTTTAATGACCAAAAGTGAGTTAGAGAATACCTTTGTTGACTCCGAGAATAACTTTGATGAACAAAGATGTTTTGGAAAGTTTCTCTGAAGAACGAAGGTGACTCCGAGAATAACTTTTGTTAGCTCTTTGAATAACTTTGTTGACTTTGAGAATGTCTTTTGAGAACATGAGTAGTATTTTGTTAACTCAGAGAATAACTTTGGTGACTCTGAGAAAATCGGTGATGACTTTGAGAATGACTTCTGAGAACATGAGTAGTATTTGAATGAGTCTTTGATGTAATGAAGAGTAACTTTGATGTCTCGAAGATAACTTGCAGATCAGCTTTGATGACCGAGATTAACTTTGTTGTTTTAGAGATTAATTTTGATAGCTCCGAGAATAACTTTAATGAACGAAGATGTCTTAGAAAGTTTCTCTGATGAACGAAAGGTTACTTAGAGAATAACATTTTGATGACTGAGATTAACTTTTGATGACTCTGAGAATAACTTTAAGGATGCGAGTAAATTTTTGAGTGTTTGAGAGTGTCTTTTGATATCTCGAAGAGTTCCCCTTGAAGTCTTAAAGGATGTCTTTGATGTCTCAAAGGATGTCTTTGAGTGCAACTTTGATGTCTTTGAGTAAGTCCTTGATGTCTCGAAGAGTGTCTTTGACTATATTTCTTACTTATCGACATATAATTTTAGTTAGGAACAATGATGAATATGACTATTTTAGCAAAGTGAAAGGCTACTTTAGTTAAGAACAGTGTTGGAAAGAGGCTACACATGACTATTTCAGATGAGCGAAGTGATATTTCAGTTAAGAAATGACAGGGAAACATGATGAAGTAACTATTTTTTATTTGACTGATGAATGCTTGTAGTTAAGGAAAAAGACAAAACATGACGAGGGAGACTATTTTTGTGCTCCCCAAAGTATAATGTCAGTTAAGAACAGCGATGAAAGATATCTTTGGTTATTTTTTCTTACTTGACAAAACATAATTTTAGTTAGGAACAATGATGATGAATATGACTTTTTCTGTTGATTGATGGATAATTTTAGTTATGAAATGACAATGAAACATGAAGAACACGGTTATTTTTCTGATGACTAGGGAATAAGTTTAGTTATGAACAGCGTTGGAAAGATTCCTTTGACTATTTTTGGTTGATTGGATAATAAGTTAAGTTGAGAAATGAGGAAAGTGACTATGTTTTAGTTGATTGGCGAAAGATTTTTAGTTAAGAAGTTACAAGAAAGGTTTGTCTTTGTAAATTTGGAACTGAATAAAGTGTAGATTTGCTTAAGAACGGGGTTGGTAGAACTATTAAGCTGTCTATGAGAATTACTTTGACATAGTTTTGCAAATAAAAACTGGGTGACTAAAATTGTTGAGGGGACTGTATTGCAGTATAATATTATTTGACAAAGAACTAGTTAGTGAATGGAAGAAACAAATTGGTTTAAAGAAACAAAGAACATAAAAAAAATGAGGTTAAGTAGGGGAATGAACACAGTGAACATACGGTGAACACAGAAAAAATGTAAGAAAAGTTGATGAATAGAGTGAACATGCAGGGAATATGAACTTATAGAGAATATGAAAACATGATAAGGAACATAGGGAATACAAGAATGAACACTGAACATGTGAAGAACAAGCTAAGAACATTGAGAACATGAATATTGAGTAGAAAAGTTATACAGAGAACATATGATGTACATGAAAACATGACAAAGAACATAGTGAACATACGGGGAAAATGGTAGAAAACAGAAAAAATGAGAAAAACAGGTGAAAAGAATTGAACTGAGCATGCTGTGAACATTTGTAGAACATGGAATGAACACAGAAAACATGGACAAAATGTGAAGAACACAGCTGAATATAGAGTAAATATGCAAATACAGTATGATGATTATTGAAGGTTTGGATACGTTAGGGATGAGAATGGTAAGGTGATTACTCTGATAAACAGATAGGCTGGAGAGGGACTTGATCGGATATAATTATGTTCGATGATCTAAGACTGAGGAAATGGAGCTTGGCTAATGTCCAGATTAATTTTACTACGTTAGAAATAAGGTGATCTTAAATCTCAGGGTGATTTAGTTGGAAAATAAAGAACTTGTACAAAATGAACTAAGCTGGGGGGACAAGAGTTGAAACTTGATAACTGAACCGGTTTTTATTTACTATGTCTGAAAATGTAGTTGGGTGTTCAAATCTCAGGGGGATTGGGACTGATAGTAATAAATTTACAGGAGTGAACTTGGACAGAGGACAAGAGCTAGAGTTTTATAATTGTTTACATCATATTTACTATGAAATACAGAGGGTAAAAATTTCAGGGGAATTGATAGGATATTTACAAAGATACGAGAGAGAACTAAGGTGGGGACGAGAGCTGGTGCTCGATAACTGTTTTGATCTTATTTACGGCGTCTGAAATACAGAGGGTAAAAATTTCAGGGAAATTGATGGGTTATTTGCAAATATACGAGAGAGAACTAAGTTGGGGGACGAGAGCTGGAGCTCAGTAACTGACTTGATCTTATTTACAAACTTTGAAGTATGTCTGCTTTAAATTTCGGGGAAAATTGGTCTGTTACTAACGATCTTGTACAAATGAACTAAGCTGGGGAGAAGAGCTAGAGTTTGATAATTGTTTGGATTTACTAAACTACGTCTGAAATACCGAGGGTAGAAATTTCAGGGAATTTGATTAGATATTAACGAAGATACGAGAGAGAGCTAAGGCGGAGGATAAGAGCTAGAGTTTGGTAACTGTTTGCATTTACTAAACTATGTCTGAAATACAGAGGGTAGAAATTTCGGGGAATTTGAATAGGTATTAACGAAGATGAGCGAGGGAACTAAGGTGGAGGACAAGAGCTGGAGCTCGGTAACTAAATTACTGTATTGAACTACGTTTGAAATATGATTATTTTTAAATTTTAGTGGGATTGGACTGTTAGTATTCATTATACGACAGGGGACTAAGGCGGGGATAGGAGCTGGAGCTCGATACCAAATTATTGTATTTTAATACGTTTGAAATAGCTGTGTTTTAAATCTCGAAGAAAATCATTGGATACTAGAGAAGATGTATTAGTAAAACTAGTCCCTGACTTTGTTTATATATGTAAAACTGAATAGTTTAATGAAAAGGAACTATGAATGAACAATATGAAGGAGAGAGAGAGAGAGAGGCAGAGAGAGAGAGAGAGAGACAGAGAGACAGAGAGAGAGAGAGAGAGAGCGAGATAGAGAGACAGAGAGAGGCAGAAAGACAGAGAGAGACAGAGAGTCAGAGAGACAGAGACAGAGAGAGACAGAGAGACAGAGAGAGGCAGAGAGACAGAGAGAGACAGAGAGACAGAGAGAGACAGAGAGGCAGAGAGACAGAGAGAGACAGAGAGACAGAGAGAGACAGAGAGAGACAGAGAGACAGAGAGAGGCAGAGAGACAGAGAGAGACAGAGAGACAGAGAGAGGCAGAGACAGAGAGAGACAGAGAGACTGAGAGAGGCAGAGAGACAGAGAGAGACAGAGAGACAGAGAGAGGCAGAGAGACAGAGAGAGACAGAGAGGCAGAGAGACAGAGAGAGACAGAGAGACAGAGAGAGACAGAGAGACAGAGAGAGACAGAGAGAGACAGAGAGACAGAGAGAGGCAGAGAGACAGAGAGAGACAGAGAGACAGAGAGAGGCAGAGACAGAGAGAGACAGAGAGACTGAGAGAGGCAGAGAGACAGAGAGAGACAGAGAGACAGAGAGAGGCAGAGAGACAGAGAGAGACAGAGAGACAGAGAGACAGAGAGAGACAGAGAGACAGAGAGAGACAGAGAGAGACAGAGAGACAAAGACAGACAGAGAGACAGAGAGAGACAGAGAGAACGGCGCGTTTGTGTGTGAGGGGAGTGAAACGACCAGGGTCAAATGAGAAGTGATTGATGGCTGACAGGTGTGGGTCCGTCTGTCGGCAGGAGTATGTACCTCGCTCCTCCTTAACGAATCCACAGTGTATGGGGAACCGTGGCGGGATGAACATTGAAAACCCTTTAAGACAAAATGGGTTACTTCCGCAGGAGGGTGCTCTCTCGCTCTCTTACCCCTCAACACTTACGACTTCCTGTAGGGGGGAAGCTAATGGATGTCCAGGCCTTCCTCTCAGGTATGGGGGTTCTCCCTCCCCCCTCCCCAAACATCATATCCACTATGTTGGATCCCCTCTCATCCTCTACTTACCTTACTATCATCAAACTATTATCATCACACAGGATTAAGTCTATGACAAACACACATACATATTCATTTACTCCTTCCTCTTATCCTTCTATTTTCATATGTCTTCCCAGAAATTCCCTTTGTGACTAGAGCAACGTGCTACGACTAGAGCGAGGCGGTACACCTGCTCACCCGCCACTCAAGACCGCGTCCGACACGCGCCAAACTTCCGGGAAATTCCCCTCCCAAACCCTCTGCGACTACGACGACGCGCTGCGACGACGACGACGCGCACCACCTGGCATCCAACAACAACATGACTCCCCCTCGTTCCTGTCCACATACCATAACACCAGACGCTCATACGCCTCCGAAACACGCCAAACTTCCGGGAAAATCCCCTCCAAATACCCCTTGCGACTAGAACGACGCGCTGCGACTAGAACGACGCGCTGCGCATAGAGCGACGCGCAACACCTGCTCAGCTGGCACTCAAGAGTGCCACCTGGGCAGGTGGTGCGCGTCGCTCTAGGCGTACTTTACACTACTTGTGTGTGTGTGTGTGTGTGTGTGTGTACTCACCTAGTTGTGCTCACCTAGTTTTGTTTGCGGGGGTTGAGCTCTGGCTCTTTGGTTCCGCCTCTCAACCGTCAATCAACAGGTATACAGATTCCTCAGCCTATTGGGCTCTATCATATCTACACTTGAAACTGTGTATGGAGTCAGCCTCCACCACATCACTTCCTAATGCATTCCATTTGTCTATCACTCTGACACTAAAAAAGTTCTTTCTAATATCTCTGTGGCTCAATTGGGCGCTCAGTTTCCACCTGTGTCCCCTTGTGCGTGTGCCCCTTGTATTAAATAGACTGTCTTTATCTACCCTATCAATGACCTTGAGAATCTTGAATGTAGTGATCACGTCCCCCCTAATTCTTCTGTCTTCCAGCGAAGTGAGGTTCAATTCCCGCAGTCTCTCCTCATAGCTCATACCTCTCAGCTCAGGTACTAGTCTGGTGGCAAATCTTTGAACCTTTTCCAGTTTAGTCTTATCCTTGACTAGATATGGAATCCATGCTGGGGCTGCATACTCCAGAATTGGCCTGACATATGTGGTATACAAAGTTCTGAATGATTCTTTACACAAATTTCTGAATGCCGTTCGTATGTTGGCCAGACTGGCATATGACGCTGATGTTATCCTCTTGATATGTGCTGCAGGAGACAAGTCTGGCGTGATATCAACTCCCAAGTCTTTTTCTTTCTCTGACTCCTGAAGGATTTCCTCTCCCAGATGATACCTTGTATTTGGCCTCCTGCTCCCTACACCTATCTTCATTACATTACATTTGGTTGGGTTGAACTCTAACAACCACTTGTTCGACCATTCCTTCAGTTTGTCTAGGTCTTCTTGAAGCCTCAAACAGTCCTCTTCTGTCTTAATCCTTCTCATAATTTTGACATCGTCCGCAAACATTGAGAGAAATGAATCTATACTCTCCGGGAGATCATTTACATATATCAGAAACAAGATAGGACCGAGTACAGAGCCCTGTGGGACTCCACTGGTGACTTCACGCCAATCAGAGGTCTCACCCCTCACCGTAACTCACTGCTTCCTATTGCTTAGGTACTACCTTATCCACTGGAGCACCTTACCAGCTACACCTGCATGTCTCTCCAGCTTATGTACCAGCCTCTTATGCGGTATTGTGTCAAAGGCTTTCCGACAATCCAAGAAAATGCAGTCCGCCCAGCCCTCTCTTTCTTGCTTAATCTGTGTCACCTGGTCATAGAATTCTATTAAGCCAGTCAGGCAAGATTTACTCTCCCTGAACCCATGTTGTCGATTTGTCACGAAGTCCCTTCTCTCCAGATGTGCTACCAGGTTTTTTCTCACGGTCTTCTCCATCACCTTGCATGGTATACAAGTCAAGGATACTGGCCTGTAGTTCAGTGCCTCTTGCCTGTCGCCCTTTTTGTATGTTGGGACCACATTCGCCATCTTCCATATTTCTGGTAGGTCTCCCGTCTCCAGTGACCTACTATACACTATGGAGAGTGGCAAGCAAAGTGCCTCTGCACACTCTTTCAGTACCCATGGCGAGATCCCGTCTGGACCAACAGCCTTTCTAACATCCAGATCCAGCAGGTGTCTCTTGACCTCCTCTCTCCTAATTTCAAACTCTTCCAAGGCCGCCTGGTTTACGTCCCTTTCTCCTGGCACAGTGACCTCACCTTGTTCTGTTGTGAAGACCTCTTGGAACCTCTTGTTGAGTTCATCACACACCTCTTTGTCATTCTCTGTATACCTGTCCTCGCCGGTTCTAAGTTTCACTACCTGTTCTTTCACTGTTGTTTTCCGTCTGATGTAACTGTGGAGTAGCTTTGGTTCGGTCTTGGCTTTGTTTGCTATATCATTTTCATAACTTTTCTCTGCTTCTCTTCTCACCCTGACATACTCATTCCTTGTTCTCTGGAATCTCTCTCTGCTTTCTGGTGTTCTGTTATTCCGGAAGTTCCTCCATGCCCTTTTGGTCAGTTTCTTAGCTTCCATACATGCCCTATTATACCATGGATTCTTCTTTTGTTTCTCGGATTTTCCTTTTGGGCCGGGATGTATCTGCTTACTGCCTCCTGACACTTTTGGGTGACATAGTTCATCATATCTTGTACAGACTTAGCTCTGAGGACTGTGTCCCAAGGTATTTCCCTTAGGAAGCTTCTCATCTCCTCATAATTTCCCTTTCGGTATGCCAGCCTTTTGTTTCCTAGTTCTTTTTCGGGGGGGGGGGATAATTCCGAGCTCTACCAGGTACTCAAAGTTCAATACACTGTGGTCACTCATTCCCAAGGGTGCTTCCATCTTGACTTCCCTAATATTCCACTCATTTAGGGTAAATATCAGAACAAGCATTCGAGTTAGTAGTGTGAAATTACGACTTTTTATACCGAAAATATGACAATTACTGAGAGCGACGATGAGTCACATTTTGCCCAAACCCCCCCCCCCCTTCAGTTTTCAAAATATCCTAAACATTCCAAATTTAACCCTTGAGCCATATTTTGGAGCCAAATTCTGGCTCTCTGCACGTATTTGGAGTTTAAAATTACTGCTTTTTATACCGAAAATATGCTAATTACTGAAAGTGGCGAATGATCACATTTTGCCTAAACCCTCCCTGCAGTTTTCAAAATATCCCAACCATCCCAAATTCAACGCTTGAGCCTTATTTTGGAGCCAAATTCTGGATCTCTGCACGTATTCGCTGTATAAATTACGACTTTTTATACCGAAAATATGCCAATTACTGCGAGCGGCGATGGGTCAAATTTTGCCCCCCCCCCCCCCCCCACCGCAGTTTTCAAAACATCACAAACATCCCAAATTCGACGCTTGAGCAATATTTTGGAGCCAAATTCAGGCTCTCTGCACGTATTAGTAGTGTGAAATTAAGACTTTTTATACCGAAAATATGCCAATTACTGAGAGCAGCGATGAGTCACATTTTGCCCAAACACCCCTGCAGTTTTCAAAATATCCCAAACATAGCAAATTTGACCCTTGAGCCTTATTTTGGAGCCAAATTCTGGCTCTCTGCACGTATTTGCAGTTTGAAATTACGATTTTTATACCGAAAATAAGCCAAACACTGAAAGTGGCGATCTCATTTTGCCCAAACCCTACCCCCTGCAGTTATCAAAATATCCCAAACATTCCAAATTCGACGCTTGAACCATATTTTGGAGGCAAATTCTAGCTCTCAGCACGTATTCATCGTTTTAAATTACAATTTTGTATATCGAAAATACGCCTATTACTGAGAGCGGCGATGGGGTCACATTTTGCCCAAATCCTACCCTCTGCTGTTTTCAAAATATACCAAATATCCTAAATTCGACCCTTGAGCCATACTTTGGAGTCAAATTCTGGCTCTCTGCACGTATTCGCAGTTTGAAATTACGACTTTTTATACCGAAAATATGCCAATTACTGAGAGATACAATGGGTTACATTTTGCCCAAACCCTCCCTGCAGTTTTCTAAATATCCCAAACATCCCAAATTCAACGCTTGAACCAAATTTGGGAGGAAAATTCTGGCCTTCTGCACGCATTCGCAGTTTGAAATTACGACTTTTTGTACCGAAAATATGCCAATTAATGAAAGTAACGATGGATCACATTTTGCCCAAACCCTTACTGCAGTTTTCAAAATATCCCAAACATTCCAAATTCGATCCTTGAGCATGGCATATTTTGGAGCCAAATTCTGGCTCTCTGCACGAATTCGCAGTTTGAAATTACGACTTTCTACACCGAAAATATGCCAATTACTAAGAGCGGCGATGGGTCACATTTTAGCCAAACCCTCCCTACAGTTATCAAAATATCCCAAACATCCCGATTTCAACGCTTGAGCCATATTTTGGAGCCAAATTCTGGCTCTCTGCACATTTTCGCAGTTTGAACTTACGACGTTTTATACCGAAAATATGCCAGTTACTGAAAGAGGCGATGGGTCACATTTTGCCCCGCCCCCCCCCCCCCCACCCCAGCAATTATCAAAATATCCCAAACATTCCAAATTCGACGCTTGAGCCATATTTTGGAGCCAAATTCTGGCTCTCTGCACGTATTCGCAGTTTGAAATTAGGACTTTTTATACCGAAAATATGCCAATTACTGAGAGGAACGACGGATCACATTTTGCCCAAACCCCCTTGCAGTTTTTAAAATATCCCAAACATCCCAAATTCGACCCTTGAGCCATTTTTTGGAGCCAACTCCTGCCTATCTGCACATATTTGCAGTTTGAAATTACGACTTTTTATACCAAAAATATGCCAATCACTGAGAGCAACGATGGGTCACATTTTACCCAAACCGCCCTGTAGTTTTCAAAATATCACAAACATTCCAAATTCGACGCTTGAGCCATATTCTAGAGCCAAATTCTGGCTCTCTGCACGTGTTAGTAGTGTGAAATTACGACTTTTTAAAACGAAAATATGCCAATTACTGAGAGCGGCAATGGGTCACATTTTGCCCAAACCCCCTGCAGTTCTCAAAATATTCCAAACATCCCAAATTCGACCCTTAAGCGACATTTTGGAGCCAATTTCTGGCTTTCTGCTCGTATTCGCAGTTTGAAATTACGAATTTTTATACAGAAAATATGCCAATTACTGAAAGCGGCGATGGATCACATTTTGACCCATCCCCTCCCTGCAGTTTTCAAAATATCCCAAACTTCCCAAATTCGACGCTGGAGCCATATTGTGGAGCCAAATTCTGGCTCTCTGCACGTATTCGCCGGTTTAAATTACGACTTTTTATACCGAAAATACGCCAATTACTGAGAGCGGAGATTAGTCACATTTTGACCAAATCCGCTTGCAGTTTTCAAAATATCCCAAACATCCCAAATTCGACGCTTGAGCCATATTTTGGAACCAAATTCTGGCTTCTGCTCCTATTCGCAGTTTGAAATTAAGATTTTTATACCGAAAATATGCCAATTACTGAAAGCGTCGAAGAATCACATTTTGCCCAAACCCTCCCTACAGTTTTCAAAATATCCCAAACATCCCAAATTCGACACATGAGACAGATTTTGGAGCCAAATTCTGGCTCTCTGCACGTATTCGCAGTTTGAAATTATAACTTTTTACACCGAAAATATGCCAATTACTGAGAGCAACGATGGGTCACATTTTAATCAAACACCCCCCGCAGTTTTCAAAATATCCCAAACATCACAAATTCGACCTTTGAGCCATATTTTATAGCCAAATTCTGGCTCTCTGCACATATTCGCTGTTTGAAATTATAAATTTTATACCGAAAATATGCCAATTACTGAGAGCGGCGATGGGTTACATTTTGGCCAAACCCCCCTGCAGTTTTCAAAATATCCCAAACATCCCAAATTTTACGCTTGAGCCATATTTTGGAGCCAAATTCTGGCTCTCTGTACGAATTCGCAGTTTGAAATTACGAAATTTATACCGATAATATGCCAATTACTGAGAGCAGCGATGGGTCACATTTTGACCAAACCCCCCCCCCCCCCACCCTGCAGTTTTCAAAATATCCCAAACATCACAAATTCGATCGGTAATACATCTTCCATCGGTAATATAAACGGAAAATCAGGAACATTTTAGTTAGTTTTAATGAAAACACATTGATTTTTATCATTTGTATTGGAAACAACATTGTCATATGTCTTTTCTAGGATCTAAATAATACAAAACCTCGCTTTATGATTTGAAGTTAAAATCCTAAAATTTGGTAAAATAGCGACTTTTTTCACGTTTTTCATGTCGTGTGATTTTACGTAAATATATTCGTTTATACCAATATTTCGATAATACTTCATGTTTTCTCACGATATGTGATTTGGCCTTCAAATCTCACAATTTCGCAAATTTTGCATTTTTAAGCAAGTTTTCTTGCATTTTTGTTTTGTACTAAAAATCATGCAATTTAAACGTCAATATTTTGACATTTATCATCCCCTTTTCCTTCATGTGATTTAAACAAAATATCATCGAATTAGGCAATATTTTGCCGTTTTTCCACGTTTTTGTGAATTTTCAGTTTATTGTTATTAATTCATTATATATATATACGATAAAAATGATGCGAACAGATAATTGATTAGAAATTAACATTAAATACTTCATTTTCAATTAACTATTTGTTTCTCGTTAAAATACTGAGTAAGATATTGAAAAGGGGTAAAGTTCTGTTTTTATTGCATATATCGACGTTTCAGTCGGATTAGAGCGGTTTTACGTGTACATCTTCCATCGGTAATATAAACGGAAAATCAGGAACATTTTAGTTTATTTTAATGAAAACACATTGATTTTTAGCATTTGTATTGAAAACAACATTGACATATGTCTTTTCTTGGATCTAAATAAAACGAAACCTCGCTCTATGATTTGAAGTTAAAATCTTTTCATGTAGTGTGATTTTACGTAAATATATTCGTTTTTACCAATATTTCGATACTATTTCATGTAGTATCACGATACGTGATTTGGCCTTCAAATATCAGAATTTCGCATAATATTGCATTATAAGCAAGTTTTCTTCCATTTTGTTTCGTACTAAAAAACATCGAATTTAGCAATATTTTGACTTCTATCATCCCCTTTTCCTTTATGTGATATAAACAAAATATAATCGAATTAGACAATATTTTGCCGTTTTTCCACTTTTTTGTTCCACAATTCGACCCTTGAGCCATATCTTGGAGGCAAATTCTGGCTCTCAGCACGTAATCGCAGTTTGAAATTACGACTTTTTATACCGAATATATGTCAATTACTGACAGCGGCGATGTTTCACATTTTGCCTAAACCCCACTGCAGTTTTCAAAATATCCCAAAAATCCCAAATTCGACGCTTGAGCCATATTTTGCAGCCTAATTCTTGCTCTCTGCACGTATTCGCAGTGTGAAATTACGACATTTTATACCGAAAATATGCCAATTACTGAAAGCAATGATGGATCATATTTTTCCCAAACACTCTCTGCAGTTTTCAAAATATCCCAAACATCCCAAAATCGAAGCTTGAGCCATATTTTGGAGCCAAATTATGGCTCTCTGCACGTATTCACAGTTTAAAATTAGGACTTTTTATACCGAAAATATGGCAATTACTGAGAGCGGCGATGGATCACATTTTGCCCAACCCCTCCCTACAGTTTTCACAATATCCCAAACATCCCAAATTCGACCCACAATATTTTGGAGCCAAATTCGGGCTCTCTGCACGTATTCGCGGTTTGAAATTACGTCATTTTATACCGAAAATATGCCAATTACTGAAAGCAGCGAAGAGTCACAAATTGCCCAAACCCCCCACACCAAGAGTGTGTGAAGTGGGCGATTACCCTCGTTGTGTCAACAACTTAATAGTCTCTCCTCTAAGTTACAATACAATGCTGTTTTCTCAAACAGGCCCATGTGCTTTTAGAGAAAACGAAAATTTAATGGCAAACATTTTCATACTAACCCCAAGTCAATCGAATAAGAATTGGATTTTATATGTTGTTGTTGTTTATTTGTTTTAGCTCGGCCGGCTATTTACGGCGCGGGCGCGGAACCCGTTGGCCGAGTTGGCCATATATATACGGTCCGGTTACATCAAAGTGTTTTAAAATAGTGAGTATGATATTGATTAGGAGAGATTTTCTGTTGTTATTGTATATTTCGACGTTTCAGCCGGATTAAAGCGGTTTTACGAGTACCTATTAAAACAGTAATATATACGGAAATTCAGGAACATTTTAGGTAATTCTAATGAAAACACATTGATTTTTATCATTTGAATTGGAAACAACGTTTTCATATGTCTTTTTAATGATTAAAATAATACGCAACCTCGTTTTTTGATTTGATGTAAAAATTTGGCTCCAAAATATACCTCAAGGGTCGAATTTGGGATGTTTGGGATATTTTGAAAACTGCAGGGAGGGTTTGGGCAAAATACGAAAAGTCGCCGCTCTCTTTAAATTGGCATATTTTCAGTATAAAATGTCGTAATTTCAAACTGCGAATACTTGCAGAGATCGAGAATTTGGCTCCAAATTATGACTCAAGCGTCGAACTTGGGATGTTTTGGATATTTTGAAAATACAAGGAGGTTTTGGGCTAAATGTGATCCATCGCTGCATTCATTAATTGGCAATTTTCGGTATAAAAATCGTAATTTCATATTGCAAATACGTGCAGTGAGCCAGAATTTGGCACCTAAATATAGCTCCAGCCTCGAATTTGGGATGTTTGGGATATTTTGAACACTACAGGGAGGCTTTAGGCAAAATGTGATTCATCGCCGCTCTCAGTAATTGGCATATTTTCGGTATAAAATCGTAATTTCAAACTGTGAATACGTGCAGAGAGCCAGAATTTGGCTCCAAAATGAGGCTCAAAGGTCGAATTTGGGATGTTTAGGATATTTTGAGAACTGCAGGGGGGGCTTGGGCAAAATGTGATCCATCGCCGCTTTCAGTAATTGGCATATTTTCGGTATAAAACGTCATAGTTTCAAACTGTGAATACATGCAGAGAGCCAGAATTTGGCTCCAAAATATGGCTCAAGGGTCAAATTTGGGATGTTTGGGATATTTTGAAAACCTTAGTGAGGGATTGGGCAAAATGTTGCCCATCGCCGTTCTCAGTAATTGGCGTATTTTCGGTATAAAAATTCGTAATTTCAAACTGCAAATACTAGCAGATAGCTATAATTTGGCTCCAAAATATGTCTCAAGCGTCGAATTTGGGATGTTTGGGATATTTTAAAAACTGCAAGGGGGGTTTAGGCAAAATGTGACCCATCGCCGCTTTCAGTAATTGGCATATTTTTGGTATAAAAAATCGTAATATCAAACTGCGAATACCTGCAGAGAGCCAGAATTTGGCTCCAAAATATGGCTCAAGGGTCGAATTTGGGATGTTTGGATATTTTGAAAGATACACAAGGGGTTTGGGCAAAATGTGACCCATCGCCGCTCTAAGTAATTGGTAGATTATAGGTATAAAAATCATAATTTCATACTGCGAATACGTGCAGAGAGCCAAAATTTGGCTCCAAAATATGGCTCAAGCGTCGAATTTGGGATGTTTGTGATATTTTGAACACTGCGGTTAGGGTTTGGGCAAAACGTGATCCATCGCCGTTCTCAGTAATTGGCATATTTTCGGTATAAAAAGTGGTAATTTCAAACTGCGAATACGTGCTGAAAGACAGAATTTAGCTTCAAAACATGGCTCAAGGGTCGAATTTGGGATGTTTGGGATAATTCGAAAACTGCAGGGAGGGTTTGGGAAAAATGTGACCCATCGCCGCTCCCAGTAATTGGCATATTTTCAGCATAAAAAGTCGTAATTTCAAACTGCGAATACGGGCAGAAAGCCAGAATTTAGCTTCAAAATATGGCTCAATGGTCGAATTTGGGATTTTTGGGATATTTTTAAAACTGCAAGGGGGGTTTGGGCAAAATGTTACTCATCTCTGCTCTTAGTGATTGGCATATTTTCAGTATAAAAAGTCGTTATTTAAAACTGTGAATACGACAAGAGAGCCAGAATTTGGCTCCAAAACATGGCTCAAGCGTCGAATTTGGGATGTTTCAGATATTTTGAAAACTGTAGGGAGGGTTTGGCCAAAATGTGACCCATCGCCGCTTACAGTAATTGGCATTATTTCGTTATAAAAAGTCGCAATTTCAAACTGCGAATACTTGCAGAAAGCAGAAATTTGGCTCCAAAATATGGCTCAAGGGTCGAGTTTGGGATGTTTGGGATATTTTGAAAACTGCAGGGAGGGTTTGGGCAAAATGTGATCTATCGCTGCTTACAGTAATTGGCACATTTTCAGTATATAAATTCGTAATTTCAAACTGCAAATACGTGCAGAGAGCCAGAGCCATAATGTGACCCATTGCCGCTCTCAGTAATTGGCATATTTTCGGTATAAAAAGTCGTAATTTGAAATTGCGAATACGTGCAGAGAGCCAGAATTTGCTCCAAAATATGGCTCAAGGGTCGAATTTGGGGTGTTTGGGAAATTTTGAAAACTGCAGAGGGGGTTTGGGCAAAATGTGACCCATCGCTGCTCTCAGTAATTAGCATATTTTCAGTATAAAAATCGTAATTTCAAACTGCGAATACAGGCAAAGAGCCAGAATTTGGCTCCAAAATATGGGTCAGGGATCGAATTTGGGATGTTTGGGATATTTTGAAAACTGCAGGGAGGGTTTGGGCAAAATGTGACCCATCGCTGTTCTTAGTAATTGGCGTATTTTCGGAATATTATGTCGTAATTTCAAACAGCG
This sequence comes from Procambarus clarkii, assembly GCF_040958095.1. Taxonomy (NCBI): domain Eukaryota; kingdom Metazoa; phylum Arthropoda; class Malacostraca; order Decapoda; family Cambaridae; genus Procambarus; species Procambarus clarkii. The sequence goes on along the minus strand of NC_091193.1, from coordinate 3,385,674 downwards.
AGTACGTGCAGAGAGCCCGAATTTTGCTCCAAATTATGACTCAAGGGTCGAATTTGTGACTTTTGGGATATTTTGAAAGCTGCAGGGAGGGGTTGGGCAAAATGTGATTCATCGACGCTTTCAGTAGTTGGCATATTTTCGGAATAAAACTTCGAAATTTCAAACTGCGAATACGTGCAGCAAGTCAAAATATTAGCATATTTTCAGTATAAAAAGTAGTAATTTAAAAACTGCGAATACGTGCAGAGAGCAAGAATTTGGCTACAAAATATGGCTCAAGGGTCGAATTTGGTATGTTTTGGATATTTTGAAAACTGCAGGGGGGGTTAGGGCAAAATGTGACCCATCGCCGTTGTCAGTAATTGGCGTATTTTGGTATAAAAATTCGTAATGTCAAACTGCGAATACGTGCTGAGCGCCAGAATTTGGCTCCCAAATTTGGCTCAAGCTTCGAATTTGGGATGTTTGGGATATTATGAAAACTGCAGGGAGGGTTTGGGCAAAATGTGATCCATCGCTGCTTACAGTAATTGGCATATTTCGGTATAAAAAGTAGTAATTTCAAACTGTGAATACGTGCAGAAAGCCAAATTTTGTCTCCAAAATATGGCTCAAGGGTCGAATTTGGGATGTTTAGGATATTTTGAAAACTGTGCGGGGGTTTGGGCAAATTGTGACCCATCGCCGCTCTCTGTAATTGGCATATTTTCTTTTTAAAAATCATAATTCCAAACTGCGAATACGTGCAGAGAGCAGAATTTGGCTCCAAAATATGGCTCAAGCGTCGAATTTGGGATGTTTGGGATATTATGAAAGCTGTGGGGAGGGTTTGGGCAAAATTTGATTCATCGACGCTTTCAGTAATTTGCATATTTTCGGTATAAAACGTCGTAATTTCAAAATTCGAATACGTGCAGAAAGCCAGAATTTGGCTCCAAAATATGGCTCAAGGGTCGAATTTGGGATGTTTGGGATATTTTGAAAACTGCAGGGAGGGTTTGGGCAAAATATAACCCATCGCCGCTCTCTTTAAATCGCATATTTTCAGTATAAAATATCGTAATTTCAAACTGCGAATTCTTGCAGAGAGCGAGAATTTGGCTCCAAAATATGACTCAAGCGTCGAATTTGGGATTTTTTGGATATTTTTAAAAATGCAAGGAGGGTTTGGGCTAAATGTGATCCATCGCTGCTTTCAGTAATTGGCATATTTTCGGTATAAAAATTCGTAATTTCCAACTGCGAATAAGTGCAAAAATCCAGAATTTGGCTCCTAAATATAGTTCAAGCGTCAGAATTGGGACGTTTGGGATATTTTGAAAACTGCAGAGGGGGTTCGGGCAAAATGTGACCCGTCGCCGCTCTTAGTAATTAGCATATTTTCAGTATAAAACGTCGTAATTTCAAACTGCGAATACATGCAGAGAGCCAGAATTTGGCTCCAAAATAAGGGTCAAGGGTCGAATTTGGGATGTTTGAGATATTTAAAAACTGCAGGAGGGGTTTGAACAAAAGGTGACCTATCGCCGGTCTCAGTAATTGGCATATTTTCCGTATAAAAATTATAATTTCAAACTGCAAATTCGTGCAGATAGCCAAAATTTGGCTCCAAAATATGGCTCAAGGGTTGAATTTGGGATGTTTGAGATATTTTGAAAACTGCAGAGGGGGTTCGGGCAAAATGTGACCTATCACCGCTATCAGTAATTGACATGTTTTCGGTATAAAAAGTCGTAATTTCAAACAGCGGATATGTGCAGAGAGCTTGAATTTGGCCCCAAAATATGGCTCAAGCGTCCAATTTGGATGTTTGGGATATTTTGAAAACTGCAAGGAGGGTTTAGGCAAAATATGATCCATCGCCGCTTTCAGTAATTGGCTTATTTCAGTATAAAAAGTCGTAATTTAAATCGGCGAATCCGTACAGAGAGCCAGAATTTGGCTCCAAACTATGACTCAAGCGTCGAGTTCGGATGTTTGGGATATTTTGAAAACTGCAGGGATGGTTTGGGCAAAATGTGATCTATCGCTGCTCTCAGTAATTGGCATATTTTCAAAAATTAATTGGAAAATATTGCCTAAATCGTTGATATTTGGTTTAAAATTCATAAAGGAAACAAGGATGAGAAACCACAAAAAATTGCTAAATTCGATGATATTAAGTACAAAGCACAATGCATAAAAACTTGTTAAAAAACGCAATATTATGCGAAATTCTGAGATTTGTAGGCTATATTACATATCGCGAGACAAGATGAAGTAGTATCAAAATATAAGTAAATTCGAACATTTTTACCTAAAATTACTCTACATGAAAAACGTGAAAAAGTCACTATAATACCAAATTCAACGATTTTTACATCAAATCAAAAAACGAGGTTGCGTATTATTTTGATCATTAAAAAGACATATGAAAACGTTGTTTCCAATTCAAATGATAAAAATCAATGTGTTTTCATAAGAATTACCTAAAATGTTCCTGAATTTCCGTATATATTACTGTAGGAATAGGTACTCGTAAAACCGCTTTAATCCGGCTGAAACGTAGAAATATGCAATAAAACAGAATTTAACTCCTAATCAATACCTAACTCACTATTTTAACGAGGTACAAATAGTTGATTGAAAATCTTGTATTTAAGGTAAATTTGCAACTATTTACGTGTTTGAATCATATATATCGTAAATTTATTGAATTAATGGCAAAAAAAAAGAAAATGATTGAAAACGCGGAAAAACGGCCAAATATTGTCAAAATCGTTGATGTATGGATGAAATCTTATAAAGGAAACAACGATGAAAAACCTCAAAGTATTGGTAAATTCGATGATTTTATATTCAAAGCACAATGCAAGAAAACTTGCTTAAAAACGCAATAATATGTGAAACTCTGATATTTGTAGTCCAAATCACAAATAGAGACAAAATAAAGTAGTATCAAACTATTAATAAATTCGAACATTTTGACCTATATTCACTCTACATGGAAACGTGAAAAAAGTCACTATAATACCAAATTTGAGGATTTTTACATCAAATCATAGAGCGAGGTTGCGAATTATTTTAATCATTAAAAAGGCATATGGAAACATTGTTTCCAATTCAAATGATAAAAATCAATGTGCTTTCTTTAGAATTACCTAAAATGTTCCTGAATTTCCGTTTATATTACCGAAAGAAGAGGTACTCGTAAAACCCCTTTAATCCGGCTGAAACGTCGAAATATACAATAAAAACAGAAAATATCTCCTAATCAATATCTTACTCACTATTTTAACGAGGTACAAATAGTTGATTGAAAATCAAATATTTAAGGGTAATTTGCAATTCATTACGTGTTTGCATCATGTTTATCGCAAATTTAATGAATTAATGACAATAAACCGAAAATGCTTGAAAACGTGGAAAAACGACCAAATATTGCCTAAATCGTTGATATTTGGATGAAATTTCATAAAGGAAAAACGATGAAAAACCTCAAAGTTTTGCAAAATTCGATGATTTTATGTACAAAGCATAATGCAAGAAAACTTGCTTAAAAACGCAATATTATGTGAAATTCTGAGATTTGTAGGCCTAATCACATATAGTGGGACAACATGAGGTAGTACCAAAATATTAGTAAATTGGAACATTTTTACCTAAAATCACTCTACATGAAAAACGTGAAAAAAGTCGCTAAAATACCAAATTCAAGGATTTTTACATAAATTCATAGAGGGAGGTTGCGTATTATTTTGATCATTAAAAAGGCATATGAAAACGTTGTTTCCAATTCAAATGATAAAAATCAATGTGTTTTCTTTAGAATTACCTAAAATGTTCCTGAATTTTCGTGTACTCGTAAAACCGCTTTAATTCGGCTGAAATGTCGAAATATGAAATAACAACAGAAAATCTCTCCTAATCAATATCATACTCACTATTTTAAAACACTTTGATGTAACCGGACCGTATATATATGGCCAACTCGGCCAACGGGTTCCGCGCCCGCGCCGTAAATAGCCGACCGATCTAAAAAACAACATATAAAATCCAATTCTTATTCGATTGACTTGGGGTTAGTCTGAAAATGTTTGCCAATAAATGTCCGTTTTCTCTAAAAGCACATGGGCCTGTTTGAGAAAACAGCATTGTTTGTAACTTAGAGGAGAGACTATTGAGTTGTTGACACAACGAGGGTAATCGCCCACTTCACACACTCTTGGTGTGGGGGGTTTGGGCAATTTGTGACTCTTCGCCGCTTTCAGTAATTGGCATATTTTCAGTATTAAATGACGTAATTTCAAACCGCGAATACGTGCAGAGAGCCCGAATTTGGCTCCAAAATATAGTGGGTCGAATTTGGGATGTTTGGGATATTGTGAAAACTGTAGGGAGGGGTTGGGCAAAATGTGATCCATCGCCGTTCACAGAAATTGGCGTATTTTCGGTATAAAAAGTCGTAATTTCAAACTGCGATTACGTGCAGAGAGCCAGAATTTGCCTCCAAGATATGGCTCAAGGGTCGAATTGTGGAACAAAAACGTGGAAAAACGGCAAAATATTGTCTAATTCGATTATATTTTGTTTACATCACATAAAGGAAAAGGGGATGATAAAAGTCAAAATATTGCTAAATTCGATGTTTTTTAGTACGAAACAAAATGCAAGAAAACTTGCTTATAATGCAATATTATGCGAAATTCTGATATTTGAAGGCCAAATCACGTATCGTGATACTACATGAAATAGTATCGAAATATTGGTAAAAACGAATATATTTACGTAAAATCACACTACATGGAAAACGTGAAAAAAGTCACTATATTTCCAAATTTGAGGATTTTAACTTCAAATCATAAAGCGAGGTTTCGTTTTATTTAGATCCAAGAAAAGACATATGACAATGTTGTTTTAATACAAATGATAAAAATCAATGTGTTTTCATTAAAATAAGCTAAAATGTTCCTGATTTTCCGTTTATATTACCGATGGAAGATGTATACGTAAAACCGCTCTAATCCGACTGAAACGTCGATATATGCAATAAAAACAGAACTTTACCCCTTTTCAATATCTTACTCAGTATTTTAACGAGAAACAAATAGTTGATTGAAAATGAAGTATTTAATGTTAATTTCTAATCAATTATCTGTTCGCATCATTTTTATCGTATATATAATGAATTAATAACAATAAACTGAAAATTCTAAAAAACGTGGAAAAACGGCAAAATATTGCCTAATTCGATGATATTTTGTTTAAATCACATAAAGGAAAAGGGGATGATAAATGTCAAAATATTCACGTTTAAATTGCATGATTTTTAGTACAAAACAAAAATGCAAGAAAACTTGCTTAAAAATGCAAAATTTGCGAAATTGTGAGATTTGAAGGCCAAATCACATATCGTGATACTACATGAAGTATTATCGAAATATTGGTATAAACGAATATATTTACGTAAAATCACACGACATGAAAAACGTGAAAAAAGTCGATATTTTACCAAATTTTAGGATTTTAACTTCAAATCATAAAGCGAGGTTTCGTATTATTTAGATCCTAGAAAAGACATATGACAATGTTGTTTCCAATACAAATGATAAAAATCAATGTGTTTTCATAAAACCTAACTAAAATGTTCCTGATTTTCCGTTTATATTACCGATGGAAGATGTATTACCGATCGAATTTGTGATGTTTGGGATATTTTGAAAACTGCATGGTGGGGGGGGGGGGTTTGGTCAAAATGTGACCCATCGCTGCTCTCAGTAATTGGCATATTATCGGTATAAATTTCGTAATTTCAAACTGCGAATTCGTACAGAGAGCCAGAATTTGGCTCCAAAATATGGCTCAAGCGTAAAATTTAGGATGTTTGGGATATTTTGAAAACTGCAGGGGTGTTTGGGCAAAATGTGACCCATAGCTTCTTTCAGTAATTGGCATATTTTCGGTATAAAAAGTCGTAATTTCAAACTGCGAATACGTGCAGAGAGCCAGAAATTGGCTCCAAAATATGGCTCAAGCGTCGAATTTGGGATGTTTGGAATATTTTGAAAACTGCAGGGGGGTGTTTGATCAAAATGTGACCCATCGTTGCTCTCAGTAATTGGCATATTTTCGGTGTAAAACGTTATAATTTCAAACTGCGAATACGTGCAGAGAGCCAGAATTTGGATCCAAAATCTGTCTCAAGCGTCGAATTTGGGATGTTTGGGATATTTTGAAAACTGCAGGGAGGGTTTGGGCAAAATGTGATTCTTCGACGCTTCCAGTAATTGGCATATTTTCGGTATAAAAATCTTAATTTCAAACTGCGAATAGGAGCAGAAGCCAGAATTTGGCTCCAAAATATGGCTCAAGCGTCGAATTTGGGATGTTTGGGATATTTTGAAAACTGCAAGGGGATTTGGTCAAAATGTGACTAATCTCCGCTCTCAGTAATTGGCGTATTTTCGGTATAAAAAGTCGTAATTTAAACCGGCGAATACGTGCAGAGAGCCAGAATTTGGATCCAAAATCTGTCTCAAGCGTCGAATTTGGGAAGTTTGGGATATTTTGAAAACTGCAGAGAGGGGTTGGGTCAAAATGTGATCCATCGCCGCTCTTAGTAATTGGCATATTTTCGGTATAAAAATTCGTAATTTCAAACTGCGAATACGAGCAGAAAGCCAGAAATTGGCTCCAAAATGTCGCTCAAGGGTCGAATTTGGGATGTTTGGAATATTTTGAGAACTGCAGGGGGTTTGGGCAAAATGTGACCCATCGCCGCTTATTAGCATATTTTATTAGCATACTAATTAGCATATTTTCCGTATAAAAAGTCGTAATTTCAAACTGCGAATACGTGCAGAGAACAAGAATTTGGCTACAAAATATGGCTCAAGGGTCGAATTTGGTAAGTTTGGGATATTTTAAAAACTGCAGGGAGGGTTTGGGCAAAATGTGATCCATCGTTGATTTCAGTAATTGGCATATTTTCGGTATAAAAAGTCGTAATTTCAAACTGCGAATACGTGCAGAAAGCTAGAATATGGCTCCAAAATATAGCTCAAGCTTAGAATTTTGAACGTTTGGGATATTTTGAAAACTTCCGGGGGGGTTCGGGCAAAATGTGAACCATCGCCGATCTCAGTAATTAGCATATTTTAAGTATAAATCGTCGGGTTTTCAAACTGCGAATACGTGCAGAGAGAAAGAATTTGGCTCCAGAATATAGCTCAATGGTCGGATTTGGGATGTTTGGGATGTTTTGAAAACTGCAGGGAGGGTTTGGGCAAAATGTGATTCATCGCTGCTTTCAGTAATTGTCATTTTTTCGGTATAAAGAGTCGTAATTTCAAACTGCGAATACATGCAGAGAGCCAGAATTTGGCTCCATATTATGACTCAAGTGTCGAATTTGGGATGTTTGGGATAATTTGAGAACTGCAGACAGGGATTGGGCAAAATGTGATCCATCGCCTCTTTCAGTAATTGGCATATTTTCGGTATAAAAAGTCGTAATTTCCAACTGCGAATACATACAGAAAGCCAAAATTTGGCTCCAAAATATGGCTCAAGTGTCGAATTTGTGACGTTTGGGATATTTTGAAAACTGCAGGGAGGGTTTGGGCAACATGTGATCCATCGCCGCTCTAAGTAATTGGCATATTTTCGGTATAAAAATTCGAAATTTCAAACTGCGCATACGTGCAGAGAGCCAGAATTTGGTTCCAAAATATGGCTCAAGTGTCGAATTTGTGACGTTTGGGATATTTTGAAAACTGCAGGGAGGGTTTGGGCAACATGTGATCCATCGCCGCTCTAAGTAATTGGCATATTTTCGGTATAAAACGTCGTAATTTCAAACTGCGAAAATGTGTAGAGAGCCAGAATTTGGCTCCAAAATATGGGTCAAGGTTCGAAATTGATATGTTTGGGATATTTTGAAAACTGCATTGGCTCTGGGCAAAATGTGACCCATCGCCGCTCTCAGTAATTGGTTTATTTTCGGTGTAAAAAGTCATTATTTCAATCTACGAATACGTGCTGACAGCCAGAACTTGCCTCCAAAATATGGCTCAAGGGTCGAATTTGGGATGTTTAGGATATTTTGAAAACTGCAGGGGGGTTTGGGCAAAATGTGACCCATCGCAGTTCTCATTTGGTTTAAATGTCATACAGGAAACAAGGATGAAAAAACTCAAAATATTGCAAAATTCGATGATATTAAGTACAAAGCACAATGCCACAAAACTTACTTAAAAACGCAATATTATGTAAAACTCTGAGATTTGTTGGCCAAATCACATATAGTAGGACAACATGAAGTACTATCAAAATATTAGTAAATTGGAACATTTTTACCAAAAATCACTCTACATGAAAAACGTGAAAAAAGTCACTATAATACCAAATTCGAAGATTTTTACATAAAATCATAGAGCGAGGTTGCGTATTATTTTGATAATTAAAAAAAACATATGGAAACGTTGTTTCCGTTGCATCATATTCATCGTAAATTTTTGAATTAATGGCAATAAACAGAAAAGGCTAGAAAACGCAAAAAAACGGCCAAATATTGCCTAAATCGTTGATATTTGGTTTAAATGTCATAGAGGAAACAGGGATGAAAAAACTCAAAATATTGCAAAATTCGATGATATTAAGTACAAGGCACAATGCAAGAAAACTTGCTTAAAAACGCAATATTATGTGAAACTCTGAGATTTGTAGGCCAAATCACAAATAGTGGGATAACACGAAGTAGTATCAAAATATTAGTAAATTGGAACATTTCTACCAAAAATCAATCTACATGAAAAACGTGAAAAAGTCACTATAATACCAAATTTGAGGATTTTTACTTAAAATCATAGAGCGAGGTTGCGTATTATTTTGATCATTAAAAAGGCATATGAAAACGTTGTTTCTAATTCAAATCGTAAAAATCAATGCTTTTCTTTAGAATTATCTAAAATGTTTCTGAATTTCCGTTTATATTACTGAGAGATGAGGTACTCGAAAACTGCTCTAATCCGGCTGAAACGTCGAAATATGCAATAAAAACAGAAAATCTCTCTTAATCAATATTTGACTCACTATTTTAACAAGGTACAAATAGTTGATAGAAAATAAAATATTTAAGGGTAATTTGCTATTCAATACGTGTTTGCATCATATTTATCGTAAATTTAATGAATTAATGGCAATAAACCGAAAAAGCTTGAAAACGTAGAAAAACGGCCAAATATGGCCTAAATCGTTTATATTTGGATGAAATCTCATAAAGGAAACAACGATGAAAAATCTCAAAATATTGCTAAATTCGATGATTTTATGTACAAATCACAATGCAAGAAAACTTGCTTAAAAACGCAATATTATGTGAAATTCTGAGATTTGCAGGCCAAATCACAAATAGTGAGACAACATGAAGTAGTATCAAAATATTAGAAAGTTCGAACATTTTTACCATAAATCACCTTACATGGAAAACGTGAAAAAGTCACTATAATACCAAATTCGAGGATTTTTACTTCAAATCATAGAGCGAGGTTGCGTATTATTTTGATCATTAAAAAGGCATATGAAAACGTTGTTTCTAATTCAAATCGTAAAAATCAATGCTTTTCTTTACAATTACCTAAAATGTTCCTGAATTTTCATTTTTTTCTGAATTCGTAAAACTGCTCTAATCCGGCTGAAACGTCGAAATATACAATAAAAACAGAACTTCTCTCCTAATCAATATCTTACACACCATTTTAACGAGGTACAAACAGTTGATTTAAAATGAAGTATTTAATTTTAATTTGCAATTAATTACGTGTTTGCATCATATTTATCGTAAATTTATTGAATTAATGGCAATACAACAGAAAAGGCTAGAAAACGGAGAAAAACGGCAAAACATTGCCTAAATCGTTGATATTTGGTTTAAATATCATTCAGGAAACAAGGATGAAAAAACTCAAAATATTGCTAAATTCGATGATATTAAGTACAAAGCACAATGCAAGAAAACTTGCTTAAAAACGCAATATCATATGAAATTCTGAAATTTGTAGGCTAAATCACAAATAGAGAGACAACGTGAAGTAGTATCAAAATATTAGAAAGTTCGAACATTTTTACCTAAAATCACCCTACATGAAAAACGTGAAAGAAATCACTATAATACCAAATTCGAGGATTTTTACTTCAAATCATAGAGCGAGGTTGCGAATTATTTTGATCAATAAAAAGGCATATGAAAACGATGTTTTCAATTCAAATGATAAAAATCAATGTGTTTACTTTAGAATTACCTAAAATGTTCCTGAATTTCCCTTTATTTCTGAATTCGTAAAACTGCTCTAATCTGGCTGAAACGTCGAAATATGCAATAAAAACAGAAATTCTCTCCTAATCAATATCTTACTCACTATTTTAACGAGGTAAAGACAGTTGATTTAAAATGAAGTATTTGATTTTAATTTGCAATTAATTTCGTGTTTGCATCATATTTAACGTAAATTTATTGAGTTAATGGCAATAAACCGAAAAAGCTTGAAAACGCGGAAAAAACAGCAAAATATTGCCTAAATCGTTGATATTTGGATGAAATTTTATAAAGGAAACAACGATGAAAAACCTGAAAGTTTTGCAAAATTCGATGATTTTATGTACAAAGCACAATGCAAGAAAACTTGCTTAAAAACGCAATATTATGTGAAATTCTGAGATTTGTAGGCCTAATCACATATAGTGGAACAACATGAGGTAGTACCAAAATATTAGTAAATTGGAACATTTTTACCTAAAATCACTCTACATGAAAAACGTGAAAAAAGTCGCTAAAATACCAAATTCAAGGATTTTTACATAAATTCATAGAGGGAGGTTGCGTATTATTTTGATAATTAAAAAGGCATATGAAAACGTTGTTTCCAATTCAAATGATAAAAATCAATGTGTTTTCTTTAGAATTACCTAAAATGTTCATGAATTTTCGTGTACTCGTAAAACCGGTTTAATTCGGCTGAAATGTCGAAATATGCAATAACAACAGAAAATCTCTCCTAATCAATATCATACTCACTATTTTAAAACACTTTGATGCAACCGGACCGTATATATATGGCCAACTCGGCCAACGGGTTCCGCGCCCGCGCCGTAAATAGCCGGCCGAGCTAAAAAAAACATATAAAACCCAATTCTTATTTGATTGACTTGGGGTTAGTATGAAAATGTTTGCCATTAAATTTCCGTTTTCTCTAAAAGCACATGGGCCTGTTTGAGAAAACAGCATTGTTTGTAACTTAGAGGAGAGACTATTGAGTTGTTGACACAACGCGGGTAATCGCCCACTTCACACACTCTTGGTGTGGGGGGTTTGGCCAATTTGTGACTCTTCGCCGCTCTCAGTAATTGGCATATTTTCGGTATAAAATGACGTAATTTCAAACCGCGATTACGTGCAGAGAGCCCAAATTTGGCTCCAAAACATGGCTCAATGGTGGAATTTGGGATGTTTGGGATATTTTGAAAACTGTAGGGGGTTTTGGGCAAAATGTGACCCTTCACCTTTCACAGTAATTGGCATTATTTCGGTATAAAATGACGTAATTTCAAACTGCTAATACGTGCAGAGAGCCATAATTTGGCTCCAAAATATGGGTCAAGCTTCGATTTTGGGATGTTTGCGATATTTTGAAAACTGCAGTGTGGGTGGGGAGGGGGGTTTGGTCAAAATGTGACCCATCGCCGATCTAATTAATTGGCATATTTTCAGTATAAAAAGACGTAATTTCAAACTGCGAATACGTGCAGAGAGCCCGAGTTTGGCTCCAAAATATGACTCAAGCGTCGAATTTAGGATGTTTAGGATATTTTAAAAATTGCAGGGGGGGGACGGGGGGAGGGGCAAAACGTGACCTATCGCAGCTCTGGGTAATTGACATATATTCGGTATAAAAGTCGTAATTTCACACTGCGAATAAGTGCAGAGTGCAAGAATTTGGCTCCAAAATATGGCTCAAGCGTCGAATTTGGGATTTTTGGGATATTTTGAAAACTGCAGTGGGGTTTAGGCAAAATGTGAAACATCGCCGCTGTCAGTAATTGACATATATTCGGTATAAAAAGTCGCAAATTTCAAACTGCGAATACGTGCTGAGAGCCAAAATTTGCCTCCAAAATATGGTTTAAGAGTCGAATTTTGGATGTTAGGGATATTTAGAAAACTGCAGGGAGGGGTTGGGGCAAAATGGGACCCATTGCCGCTCTCAGTAATTGGCATATTTTCGGTATAAAAATTAGTAATTTAAAACAGGAAATACGTGCAGAGAGCCAGAATTTGGCTCCAAAATATGGCTCAAGGGTCCAATTTGGGATGTTTGGGATATTTTGAAAACTGCAGGGGTGGTTTGGGCAAAATGTGACCCATCGCTGCTCTCAGTAATTGGCATTTTTTCGGTATAATAAGTCTTAAATTCACACTACTAACATGTGCAGAGAGCCAGAATTTGGGTCCAGATTATGGCTCAAGCGTCGAATTTGGAATGTTTGGGATATTTTGATAACTGCAGGGTGGGGTTTGGGCAAAATGTGACCCATCGCGGCTCTCAGTAATTGGCATATTTTCGGTATAAAAAGTCGTAATTTAAACAGCGAATACGTGCAGAGAGCCAGAATCTGGCTCCAAAATATGACTCAAGCGTCGAATTTGGAATGTTTGGAATATTTTGATAACTGCAAGGGGGGGGGGCAAAATGTGACCCATCGCCGCTATCAGTAATTGGCATATTTTCAGTATAAAATATCGTAAATTCAAACTGTGAATACGTGCAGAAAGCTAGATTTTGGCTATAAAATATAGCTCAAGGGTCTAATTTGGGATGTTTGCGATATTTTGAAACTTCAAAGGGGTTTTGGCAAAATGTGACCCATCGCCGTTCACAGTAATTGGCATATTTTCGGTATAAATTGTCGTAATTTCAAACTGCGAATACGTGCAGGAAGCCAGAATTTGACTCCAAAATATGGTTCAAATGTTGATTTTGGGATGTTTGGGATATTTTGAAAACTGCAGAGGGGGGAGGGCAAAATGTGACCCATCGCCGCTCTCAGTAATTGGCATGTTTTCGGTGTAAAAAATCGTAATTTCAAACTGAGAATGCGTGCAGAGAGCCAGAATTTGGCTCAAAAATATTGTTCAAGGGTAGAATTTGGGATGTTTTGGATCTTTTGAAAACTGCAGGGAGGGTTTGGGCAAAATATGATCCATCACTGCTTTCAGTAATTGGCATATTTTCGGTATAAAAAGTTGTATTTAAAAACTGCGAATACGTGCAGGAAATCCGAATTTGGCTCCAAAATATGGCTCAAGGTTCGAATTTGGGATGATTGGGATATTTTGAAAACTGCAGAGGGGGTTTTGGGCAAAATGTGACCCATCGCCGCTTTCAGTAATTGGCATAATATCGGTATAAAAAGTCGTAATTTCAAACTGCGAATACGTACAGAGAGCCAGAATTTGACTCCAAAATATGGCTCAAGGTTCGAATTTGGGATGATTGGGATATTTTGAAAACTGCAAAGGGGGTTTTGGGCAAAATGTGATCCATCGCCGCTCTCAGTAATTGGCATATTTTCAGTATTAAAAGTAGGAATTTCAAACTGCGAATACGTGCAGAGAGCCAGAATTTGGCTCCAAAGTATGGCTGGAGGGTCGAATTTGGGATGTTTGGGATATTTTGAAAACTGCAGTGGGGGGTTTGGGCAAAATTTGATCCTTCGCCGCTTTCAGTAATTGGCATATTTTCGTTTTAAAAAGTCGTAATTTCAAACTGCGAATACGTGCAGAAAGCCATAATTTGGCTTTAAATATGGCTCAAGCGTTTAATTTGGGATGTTTTGTATATTTTAAAAACTGCTAAAGGGGGTTTGGGCAAAATGTGAAAAACGGTAGCTCTCAGTAATTGGCATATTTTCGATATAAAAAGTCGTAATTTCAAACTACTAACACGTGCTGAGAGTCAAAAATTGGCTCCAAAATATGGCTCAAACGTTGAATTTGGGATGTTTAGGATATTTTGAAACCTGCAAATTACTGAAAGCGGCGATGGATCATATTTTGCCCAAACCCTCCCTGCAGTTTTCGAAATATCCCACACATCCCAAATTCAACGCTTGAGCCTTATTTTGGAGCCAAATTGTGGCTCTCTGCACGTATTTGTAGTTTGAAATTACGTCTTTTTATACCGAAAATATGCCAATTACTGAGAGAGGCAATGGGTCACATTTTGCCTAAACCCCCTCTGCAGTTTTCAAAATATCCCAAATATCCCAAATACGACCCTCAAGCAATACTTTGGAGCCAAATTCTGGCTCTCTGCACGTGTTAGTAGGGTGAAATTACGACTTTTTATACCGAAAATATGCCAATTACTGAGAGCGGCGATGGGTCACATTTTGCCCAAACCCCCCCCCCCCCCTGCAGTTTTCAAAATATCTCAAACATCCCAAATTCGACCCTTGAGCCATATTTTGGAGCCAAATTCTGGCTCTCTGCACGTATTTGCAGTTTGAAATTACGTCTTTTTATACCGAAAATATGCCAATTACTGAATAGTGCAGTACAATTACTGCCTGCCTGCCGCCTGCCTAAACTTGTCCACTCAATATGCTGTTGAATATCAATCTCCAGTGTTCACTTACCGTTAATTCATACAGTATTAAACAAATGAATCATTAACAAACCTTTAAACATTTCAAGCACCTACATTCTTTCTAACATGAATCACAATAACTAATATACTCAACTCAGCCCCAAACACTTTTCTTATTCCGTCCTAAACACCTTACCATATATAACCTATCTCAAAAAAGTAAGTTTAAATACCTAACTGCCATCTCTCCCTTCCCCCCCCCCCTCACCACCCCTACCCATGACTACCCACAGGACAGGGGTAGTCATGGGTACCCCCTACCACCAACCTTCCCCCAACGGTGGCCGCCATATCCCTACTCCCTTTCCACCCCCACTGTTACCCCCCCCCCCCCCCCCCCTCAATCCCCGTCAAACAGAAAAAGGCGGCGATAAGGCTATATTTTCCCAGCAAACCGTTCGCCTCTTTTGGACACACAACACTAAATATTAATTAATACACACTTTTAAACATACACATGTCAGTCAGTTAGCCTAAATTCTCCTATATTCTTTCATTCATGACACTGCTTCACTGGACAGCAACCTCATCGAATAACGCTGCCATTTATTTTAACTGTCAATACAAACTCACAACTTCATGTCAGTCATTGCAATTGTTTATAAATAGACACTACCTCTCCCCGCTTGCTCCGAGGTATAAATACAGGTGCCAAATTTGATTCAGAAGGCAACTCCAGCGTGGCCTAGTCGGATAGAACATGTTCTTAATCCGGATAGACCTGCGTTCGAGCCTGTCGCAACGGTTGCAACTACAGGGCACAGATAGATTTCTGTGATGTCCTCTCCTGTAGAAGCATCAGTTTCGATAGTTTCTCTGGATAGCCGAAATTGATTGACTGCCCCTTGGAATGTGGGGAAGGGTTGAAATCCGGGGGCCCACGGACGGATACCTGGATCCACTGACCTCGGTCAGGTCTTTCAATCCACCTGGATTTCAGGTGGGGAGAAGGGAGGCAATTTGGGTCGACACAAATGGCTTCCTGGACCCAGAACCCCATGGATACACATGTCCGTGTATCCATGGAAACATGTCCGTGTATCACAGACAATCACAGATAGTAACACGGATTGATCACACGGATACATTTCCGTGTGATTGGTGAATCCGTGTGATACGGGATTCGAAACTAGGTGGGTGGGGATAAGGGAGGCAATTTGAGGGGACACAAATGGCTTCCTGGACCCAAAACCCCATTGATAACCCTAAATCCCTAAGATACACGGAAATCCCTAAGATACGCGGATAACTTCGTGTCACAGGTAACAGAGGGACGGAAGGGAGGGAGAGAGGAAGGGAGGAAAGGAGGTAGGGATGAAGGAAGGGTGGGAGGGAGGGAGGGTATAATTAAATTACAATTTTATTTTCTTAAAAATAAATCATTTTAAATTAATTTAACTCCAATTTAATTGGAGTTAAAAATCTAGTTAAATCTAGGACTTTTAGACTTAGATTTAGAGTCTAAATTTAAATGGAGTTTATTTATTACTTAAATGGATTAAATATTACTTGTATATAATAGCAACGGCCTAACTTAGCTTGTTTTTTTTGTTTTTTTTTACTTTTTTGCACCTTGAGAACACTGCTTCTCACCACATCTAGGAAGGGAAGGAGGGAGGGAGGGAGGGAGGGAGGGAGGTTTATTTTCTGTTGTTGGGTTAGGGTAGGTTACATTAGCTTTATCCAACCTAACTAACCGAAATTAACCTAACCTAATCAAATAATAGTTTATAAACCTTTATAACTTTAATATATTAAATTATATTAAATATTTATTAAATTTTTTTAAGAAAATTTAAAATTTATTAAAAAAAATTTAAAACTATATTAAAGAAAATTATTATAAAATATTATTATAAAAATATTATTATAAAATATTATAAAAATATTATTATAAAATATTATAAAATATTATTATAAAATATTATTATAAAATATTATTATAAAATATTATTATAAAATATTATTATAACATATAAAATATATTATATTAAATAAAAGATAAACTTGTTCCTTAAATAACCTTTATAAACCTTTGATAACTATAGGTTATAAATAATAAGAATATAAACTCCATTAGGTTTAGGTTAGATTAGCTTAGGTTTTAGGTTAGTTTAAGTTACAGGTTAGCTTAGGTTCTAGGTTAGTTTAGATTATAGGTTAGGATTAGGTTTAGGTTAGGTTGGGAAATAAGCCAGGAGTCACTGCTTTAAACAACCGACGGCTAAAAGGACTCACTCCAAGATTAATGCTCGATCCTGCTGGCACAAATAGGTGAGTACACATAAATGAATGACTTGTTCCTTCACGACTGACAATCGGGGATTCAAGGGTTCGAATCCCGGTCGGACAGGGTTGTTATTGTTGGTAGCGTTTTCTTTCACTTAATGCCTCTATTCACTTAGTAGTAAATAGGTATCGAGGAGTTAGTGAGCTACTTGCATCCTGGTGAGTTAGCGAGGGTTAGTCACTAGGTGGACCTTGTGGGGGTAGGTGTTATAAGCCTAACATGTGTATATATAATCTGCCTGTCCCCCGAGTCAATGATGTTACATTTATTAACTAAATGAAGCCTAAGAGAGCATATCTTTATTATGAGATTAGGAGAGCCTAAGATTAGTCATTTATTCTTTGAAGAGTTTTGCTTAGGTTGTTTAATTACCGGTAAGTGGGTGGCATTTGTATGCAATTTGTGCGAAATCAATAGCATGCCAACATTTCCATTTTGGAGCAACAGTCCATTTGTTGTTGGTTACATGTTGACTAAATAGTTGCTATAAGCACTATCATTAATAGAGAATTAGCTGGTATGTGTGAGTATCCTCCGCCACAGTTACCATTATCTTGACCCACTCATTCCCTAACTCACTGACATGTGATTGGCTACTATTTGTATATAATAGCAACAGCCTTACTTTGACTTTTTTTTTTACATTTTTGCACCTTGAGAACACTGCTTCTCACCACATCAGCCAAGTTAAGAAACGTTGAATTTGGTTAGTACTTGGATGAGTGACCTGCCTGGGAACACCAACTGGTGCGGATGATGGTATTCATATTTGGGCAGTCTTCGGGGGTCAATGTGTGTGTGTGTGTGTGTGTGTGTGTGTGTGTGTGTGTGTGTGTGTGTGTGTGTGTGTGTGTGTGTGTGTGTGTGTGTGTGTGTGTGTGTGTGTGTGTGTGTGTGTGTGTGTGTGTGTGTGTGTGTGTGTGTGTGTGTGTGTGTGTGTGTGTGTGTGTGTGTGGTGTGTGTGTGTGTGTGTGTGTGTGTGTGTGTGTGTGTGTGTGTGTGTGTGTGTGTGTGTGTGTGTGTGTGTGTGTGTGTGTGTGTGTGTGTGTGTGTGTGTGTGTGTGTGTGTGTGTGTGTGTGTGTGTGTGTGTGTGTGTGTGTGTGTGTGTGTGTGTGTGTGTGTGTGTGTGTGTGTGTGTGTGTGTGTGTGTGTGTGTGTGTGTGTGTGTGTGTGTGTGTGTGTGTGTGTGTGTGTGTGTGTGTGTGTGTGTGTGTGTGTGTGTGTGTGTGTGTGTGTGTGTGTGTGTGTGTGTGTGTGTGTGTGTGTGTGTGTGTGTGTGTGTGTGTGTGTGTGTGTGTGTGTGTGTGTGTGTGTGTGTGTGTGTGTGTGTGTGTGTGTGTGTGTGTGTGGTGTGTGTGTGTGTGTGTGTGTGTGTGTGTGTGTGTGTGTGTGTGTGTGTGTGTGTGTGTGTGTGTGTGTGTGTGGTGTGTGTGTGTGTGTGTGTGTGTGTGTGTGTGTGTGTGTGTGTGTGTGTGTGTGTGTGTGTGTGTGTGTGTGTGTGTGTGTGTGTGTGTGTGTGTGTGTGTGTGTGTGTGTGTGTGTGTGTGTGTGTGTGTGTGTGTGTGTGTGTGTGTGTGTGTGTGTGTGTGTGTGTGTGTGTGTGTGTGTGTGTGTGTGTGTGTGTGTGTGTGTGTGTGTGTGTGTGTGTGTGTGTGTGTGTGTGTGCGTGTGTGTGCGTGTGTGTGCGTGCGTGTGTGTGTGTGCGTGCGTGTGTGTGTACTCACCTAGTTGTACTCACCTAGTTGTGTTTGCGGGGGTTGAGCTCTGGCTCTTTGGTCCCGCCTCTCAACCGTCAATCAACAGGTGTACAGATTCCTGAGCCTATCGGGCTCTGTCATATCTACACTTGAAACTGTGTATGGAGTCAGCCTCCACCACATCACTTCCTAATGGATTCCATTTGTCAACCACTCTGACACTAAAAAAGTTCTTTCCAATATCTCTGTGGCTCATTTGGGCACTCAGTTTCCACCTGTGTCCCCTTGTGCGTGTTCCCCTTGTGTTAAATAGACTGTCTTTATCTACCCTATCAATCCCCTTCAGAATCTTGAATGTGGTGATCATGTCCCCCCTAACTCTTCTGTCTTCCAGCGAAGTGAGGTTTAATTCCCGTAGTCTCTCCTCGTAGCTCATACCTCTCAGCTCGGGTACTAGTCTGGTGGCAAACCTTTGAACCTTTTCCAGTTTAGTCTTATCCTTGACTAGATATGGACTCCATGCTGGGGCTGCATACTCCAGGATTGGCCTGACATATGTGGTATACAAAGTTCTGAATGATTCTTTACACAAGTTTCTGAATGCCGTTCGTATGTTGGCCAGCCTGGCATATGCCGCTGATGTTATCCGCTTGATATGTGCTGCAGGAGACAGGTCTGGCGTGATATCAACCCCCAAGTCTTTTTCCTTCTCTGACTCCTGAAGAATTTCCTCTCCCAGATGATACCTTGTATCTGGCCTCCTACTCCCTACACCTATCTTCATTACATTACATTTGGTTGGGTTAAACTCTAACAACCATTTGTTCGACCATTCCTTCAGCTTGTCTAGGTCTTCTTGAAGCCTCAAACAGTCCTCTTCTGTTTTAATCCTTCTCATAATTTTAGCATCGTCCGCAAACATTGAGAGAAATGAATCTATACCCTCCGGGAGATCATTTACATATATCAGAAACAAGATAGGACCGAGTACAGAGCCCTGTGGGACTCCACTGGTGACTTCACGCCAATCAGAGGTCTCACCCCTCACCGTAACTCACTGCTTCCTATTGCTTAGATACTCCCTTATCCACTGGAGCACCTTACCAGCTACACTTGCCTGTCTCTCCAGCTTATGTACCAGCCTCTTATGCGGTACTGTGTCAAAGGCTTTCCGACAATCCAAGAAAATGCAGTCCGCCCAGCCCTCTCTTTCTTGCTTAATCTGTGTCACCTGATCGTAGAATTCTATCAAGCCTGTAAGGCAAGATTTACCCTCCCTGAATCCATGTTGGCGATTTGTCACGAAGTCCCTTCTCTCCAGATGTGTTACCAGGTTTTTTCTCACGATCTTCTCCATCACCTTGCATGGTATACAAGTCAAGGACACTGGCCTGTAGTTCAGTGCCTCTTGTCTGTCACCCTTTTTGTATATTGGGACCACATTCGCCGTCTTCCATATTTCTGGTAGGTCTCCCGTCTCTAGTGACTTAATATACACTATGGAGAGTGGCAGGCAAAGTGCCTCTGCACACTCTTTCAGTACCCATGGTGAGATCCCATCTGGACCAACAGCCTTTCTAACATCCAGATCCAGCAGGTGTCTCTTGACCTCCTCTCTCGTAATTTCGAACTCCTCCAAGGCCGCCTGGTTTACCTCCCTTTCTCCTAGCACAGTGACCTCACCCTGTTCTATTGTGAAGACCTCCTGGAACCTCTTGTTGAGTTCCTCACACACCTCTCCTGTCATTCTCTGTATACCTGTCCTCGCCTGTTCTAAGTTTCAATACCTGTTCTTTCACTGTTGTTTTCCTTCTGATGTGACTGTGGAGTAGCTTTGGTTCGGTCTTGGCTTTGTTTGCTATATCATTTTCAAAATTTTTCTCTGCTTCTCTTCTCACCCTGACGTACTCATTCCTGGTTCTCTGGTATCTCTCTCTGCTTTCTGGTGTTCTGTTATTCCGGAAGTTCCTCCACGCCTTTTTGTACAGTTTCTTCGCTTCCATACATGCCCTATTATACCATGGATTCTTCTGTTGCTTCTCGGATTTTTCCCTTTGGGCCGGGATGAACCTGTTTACTGCCTCCTGACACTTTTGGGTAACATAGTCCATCATACCCTGTACAGACTTGTCTCTGAGGTTTGTGTCCCAAGGTATTTCACTTAGGAAACTTCTCATCTGTTCATAATTCCCCTTTCGGTATGCCAGCCTTTTGATTCCTAGTTCTTTTTGGGGGGAGATAAGTCCTAGCTCTACCAGGTACTCAAAGTTCAATACACTGTGGTCACTCATTCCCAAGGGCGCTTCCATCTTAACTTCCCTTATATCCCATTCATTTAGGGTAAATATCAAATCAAGCATTGCTGGTTCATCTTCTCCTCTCATTCTTGTTGGTTCTTTGGTGTGCTGGCTTAGAAAGTTTCTTGTTGCCACGTCCAGCAGCTTAGCTCTCCATGTTTCTGGTCCTCCATGCGGGTCTCTGTTCTTCCAATCTATCTTCCCATGGTTGAAGTCTCCCATAATTAGTAGTCCAGATCCATTCCTGCTAGCAACAGAAGCTGCTCTTTCTATTATGTTAATGGTGGCCATGTTGTTTCTATCATATTCCTGTCTAGGTCTTCTGTCATTTGGTGGTGGATAATATATGACTGCGACTATAATTTTTTTCCCTCCATTTGTTACAGTACCTGCTATGTAGTCACTGAAACCTTCACAGCCCTGAATATCCATCTCCTCAAAATCCCAGCCTTGTCTTACCAGCAGAGCTACACCACCCCCACCTCTTCCTTCCCTCTCTTTCCTCATAACATAATAGTCCTGTGGGAACACTGCATTTGTTATCGTTTTCGTGATCTTTGTTTCTGTGAGGGCTATTATGTCTGGGTTTTCCTCTAGTACCAGTTCTCCAAGCTCATTTGCTTTATTTGTAATTCCATCTATGTTTGTATACATCGCTTTGAGGCTCACTTTCTTCTGTCCCTTCTCAAATCGCCTCCTTGGTGAGTGTTCTGCTGGTGGGGGAGGCTGTTCCATGGGTGTGAGGACCTGTGAGGTGGATAACAGGGTCTCAGAGGATACTGGGATGAGGGGCGGGGGATCCAGTGAAGGGGGAGGGACAGGGAGGGTATGGGGTGAAATGGAGGGAGGACGGGAAGGAAAGGGGGGGGGGAGGGAGGACTCGGGAGGAGGGGAGGGGTAGAAGGGTGGGGATTGGGTGTGGGGGGAGGGAGATTTTGCTGAACATTTGAGTGGGGGCAGGGAGGGTTTGGGGTAGGGGGGTTTTCTATGCAGAGGAGGGAGGCGGGGTTGTCCTCCCTTCTGTTGTTACTGGGTAGCTGATTGTGGGTTCCCCCCTCGCCTCTGGGGGTGTTGGGTTGGGAGCTGTGACTTCCTGGTTTTCCCCTCTCGCCCTGCGCCTCTTCCTTGCTTCTGCCGCCACGGCTCTCTCCTCTCTTGTCATGTCTCTCTGGAGGAATACATTTTTTAATTTTCCCACGTTTTTCAGGGAGCTCTTCCTTGATAGGATCTTCTCCTTTGTGTTCTCGTTTGCAAACACTATCTTTATCATTCGGTCTCGGTCTTTGTTGTACCGGCCTAGCCTGAAAACCTTCTCAATGCTATGCTCAGCCCCTTCCATGTCTAGTGCCTTTAGTACTTCATTCACTGCTGCTTTGTCCTTGTCACTCCACTCTGTCCTATTAGATCCTTCCTGCTCCTTAATACCCACAGCAACCACTGATCTGTTCCTTTCCAGCAGTTGGCTAGTGGAGCGTGCCGCCTCCTGCGAGGTGGCTGCTTTCATGACCACCTCCATCACTGCAGTCATTACTTCAGAGTTATTTTTTTTTAGTATTTCCACAAATGTTGATTTTATTGTGGCATTCTCATCCAGAAAACTATTACCACCTTCTCCCTGGGTGGTTTTCTGATTCTCAGCCTCGATACCATTTTCTTTGAGGGCTCTAATCTCCTCCTTTGCTGCTGTCAGCTCTCTTTTCAGGTTGCTTATTTCGTTCTTCATTTCCTGCATCATTTCTTGCATCTCACTCTTGATGTCCTCCAGAAACTGGGCGAACATTTCCTTCATCTCGTCACCTTGGCTCTTTCCTGTTCCCCTGGGACCTCTGGCTGCCATGCTTGACCCTGTTGGGATGGGGGAGGGAGAGAGAGAGAGGAAGAGAGAGAGAAAGAGAGAGAGAGAAAGGGAGTGATAAAGGGAGAGATAAATGGGTGGGTGGGGGGGATCCGACCCTTCCACTGAAGTGAGAAGAAAGTAGAAGGGGAGGGGGGGGGGGAGGAGATGGAGAGAGAGGCGGGAGGGAGAGAGAGGAGAGGGAGAGAGTGGGTGAGGGAGAGAGCGGGTGAGGGAGAGAGCGGGTGAGGGAGAGAGCGGGTGAGGGAGAGAGGGGGGGAGGTGTGTGTGTGTGTGGGCAGAGAGGGAGGGGGAAGGAAAGAGAGGGAGGGAGAGGGGGAGGGAGGGGGAAGGAAAGAGAGGGAGGGAGAGGGGGAGGGAGAGAGAGAGAGAGAGAGAGAGAGAGAGAGAGAGAGAGAGAGAGAGAGAGAGAGAGAGGAGAGAGAGAGAGAGAGAGAGAGAGAGAGAGAGAGAGAGAGAGAGAGAGAGAGCAGGAGAGAGAGAGCAGGAGAGAGATAGTGGGAGAGGGAGAGAGGGAGTGGGAGAGAGGGAGAGTGGGGAGGGGAAGAGTGTGTGTATGGGCGATGCGGGGGACTGGGGGTGGGGGGGGGGGAGATGGCGACTAAGTCAGGTCAGGTCCGATGGTGGGGTCAAGATGGGGGGGGGGATAGTAAGGTCCTATCCCAGGTGTTAATGCCTTTTCCCCTGACTGGACAATTGTGTGTGTGTGTGTGTGTGCACGTGTGTGTGTGTCTGTTTTAGCGTGTGCACACTTGTGTGCGTGTATGTGTCAAGATATCCCTTATGCGTTACCTCTGCCTAAATGAGCCACTCTGAGATTTTTAAATATATATGATATCCTGAACGAGAATTTGATAATCTTTTACCTCAATCTGTACACCTGATTAATTGACCAGAGAGGGGGTACATACCAGTCTGCCTCCCGTTCACACAACCAGATGAGCGATGTATGATGACGATGGTTATCCGTCGTTGTCTCCCACTAGGTGATTCACTAAGTGCTGGTAGATTGATGAAGTCGTTCTTCTCTTTCAACACAAAGCTCTGGAGTCAGTCACTGTATCGTTATGTGACAGTTCACTAATTCACTGTACCACTGATCACAGTCACCACTCAACAGCACAATCAGGTAGCTCCACGGCGGGGCGTCCCACCCGGTCAGGATACACACTTACATGCACCGGTGATGCCCTAGCTCCACTTTCGGTTTCTTCGCCAAATCTTCGCACTATCACTAGCGATATGACTATGCTATGTTGCACCCTGCTAGCTACACACTGCGAGAGGCCAAATACTATGATCTAGCCTCTATACTATACTGTGTGTATGTGTGTGTGTGTGTGTGTGTGTGTGTGTGTGTGTGTGTGTGTGTGTGTGTGTGTGTGTGTGTGTGTGTGTGTGTGTGTGTGTGTGTGTGTGTGTGTGTGTGTGTGTGTGTGTGAGTGTGTGTGTGTGTGTGTGTGTGTGTGTGTGTCTATGTGTGTGTGTGTGTGTGTGTGTGTGTGTGTGTGTGTGTGTGTGTGTGTGTGTGTGTGTGTGTGTGTGTGTGTGTGTGTGTGTGTGTGTGTGTGTGTTTGTGTGTGTGTGTGTGTGTGTGTGTGTGTGTGTGTTTACTAGTTGTGTTTTTTGCGGGGGTTGAGTTTGCTCTTTCGGTCCGCCTCTCAACTGTCAATCAACTGTTTACTAACTACTTTTTTTTTCCACACACACACACATACACACCCCAGGAAGCAGCCCGTGACAGCTGACTAACTCCCAGGTACCTATTTACTGCTAGGTAACAGGGGCACTTAGGGTGAAAGAAACTTTGCCCATTTGTTTCTCCGATTTCTCCGAAACTTTATCCCATTTGTGTGTGTGTGTGTGTGTGTGTGTGTGTGTGTGTGTTTGTGTATGTGTGTGTGTGTGTGTGTGTGTGTGTGTGTGTGTGTGTGTGTGTGTGTGTGTGTGTGTGTGTGTGTGTGTGTACTCACCTAGTTGTACTCACCTAGTTGTGTTTGCAGGGGTTGAGCTCTGGCTCTTTGGTCCCGCCTCTCAACTGTCAATCAACAGATGCACAGATTCTTGAGCCTATTGGGCTCTATCATATCTACACTTGAAACTGTGTATGGAGTCAGCCTCCACCACATCACTTCCTAATGCATTCCATTTGTCAACCACTCTGACACTAAAAAGTTCTTTCTAATATCTCTGTGGCTCATTTGGGCGCTCAGTTTCCACCTGTGTCCCCTTGTGCGTGTGCCCCTTGTGTTAAATAGCCTGTCTTTATCTACCCTATCAATGACCTTGAGAATCTTGAATGTAGTGATCATGTCCCCCCTAACTCTTCTGTCTTCCAGCGAAGTGAGGTTCAATTCCCGCAGTCTCTCCTCGTAGTTCATACCTCTCAGCTCGGGTACTAGTCTGGTGGCAAATCTTTGAACCTTTTCCAGTTTAGTCTTATCCTTGACTACATATGGACACCATGCTGGGGCTGCATACTCCAGAATTGGCCTGACATATGTGGTATACAAAGTTCTGAATGATTCTTTACACAAATTTCTGAATGCCGTTCGTATGTTGGCCAGCCTGGCATATGACGCTGATGTTATCCTCTTGATATGTGCTGCAGGAGACAGGTCTGGCGTGATATCAACTCCCAAGTCTTTTTCTTTCTCTGACTTCTGAAGGATTTCCTCTCCCAGATGATACCTTGTATTTGGCCTCCTGCTCCCTACACCTTTCTTCATTACATTACATTTGGTTGGGTTGAACTCTAACAACCACTTGTTCTACCATTCCTTCAGTTTGTCTAGGTCTTCTTGAAGCCTCAAACAGTCCTCTTCTGTATTAATCCTTCTCATAATTTTGGCATCGTCCGCAAACATTGAGAGAAATGAATCTATACCCTCCGGGAGATCATTTACATATATCAGAAACAAGATAGGACCGAGCACAGAGCCCTGTGGGACTCCACTGGTGACTTCACGCCAATCAGAGGTCTCACCCCTCACCGTAACTCTCTGCTTCCTATTGCTTTGGTACTCCCTTATCCACTGGAGCACCTTACCAGCTACACCTGCCTGTCTCTCCAGCTTATGTACCAGCCTCTTATGCGGTACTGTGTCAAAGGCTTTCCGACAATCCAAGAAAATGCAGTCCGCCCAGCCCTCTCTTTCTTGCTTAATCTGTGTCACCTGGTCATAGAATTCTATTAAGCCAGTCAGGCAAGATTTACTCTCCCTGAACCCATGTTGTCGATTTGTCACGAAGTCCCTTCTCTCCAGATGTGCTACCAGGTTTTTCTCACGATCTTCTCCATCTCCTTGCATGGTATACAAGTCAAGGACACTGGCCTGTAGTTCAGTGCCTCTTGCCTGTCGCCTTTTTGTATGTTGGGACCATATTCGCCATCTTCCATATTTCTGGTAGGTCTCCCGTCTCCAGTGACCTACTATACACTATGGAGAGTGGCAAGCAAAGTGCCTCTGCACACTCTTTCAGTACCCATGGCGAGATCCCGTCTGGACCAACAGCCTTTCTAACATCCAGATCCAGCAGGTGTCTCTTGACCTCCTCTCTCCTAATTTCAAACTCTTCCAAGGCCGCCTGGTTTACGTCCCTTTCTCCTAGCACAGTGACCTCACCTTGTTCTGTTGTGAAGACCTCTTGGAACCTCTTGTTGAGTTCATCACACACCTCTTTGTCATTCTCTGTATACCTGTCCTCGCCTGTTATAAGTTTCACTACCTGTTCTTTCACTGTTGTTTTCCGTCTGATGTAACTGTGGAGTAGCTTTGGTTCGGTCTTGGCTTTGTTTGCTATATCATTTTCATAACTTTTCTCTGCTTCTCTTCTCACCCTGACATACTCATTCCTGGTTCTCTGGTATCTCTCTCTGCTCTCTGGTGTTCTGTTATTCCGGAAGTTCCTCCATGCCCTTTTGTTCAGTTTCTTTGCTTCCATACATGCCATGGATTCCATTATATTATATGGAAATTCCATTATACCATGGATTCTTCTTTTGTTTCTCGGATTTTCCTTTTGGGCCGGGATGTATCTACTTACTGCCTCCTGACACTTTTGGGTGACATAGTTCATCATATCTTGTACAGACTTAGCTCTGAGGACTGTGTCCCAAGGTATTTCCCTTAGGAAGCTTCTCATCTCCTCATAATTTCCCTTTCGGTATGCCAGCCTTTTGTTTCCTAGTTCTTTTTCGGGGGGGGATAATTCCGAGCTCTACCAGGTACTCAAAGTTCAATACACTGTGATCACTCATTCCCAAGGGTGCTTCCATCTTGACTTCCCTAATATCCCACTCATTTAGGGTAAATATCAGATCAAGCATTCGTGTTAGTAGTGTGAAATTACGACTTTTTATACCGAAAATATGACAATTACTGAGAGCAACGATGAGTCACATTTTGCCCAAACACCCCCCCCCCCCCTGCAGTTTTCAAAATATCCCAAACATCCCGAATTCAACGTTTGAGCTATATTTTGGAGAAAATTCTGGCTTTCTGCACGTATTCGCAGTTTGAAATTACGACTATTTACACCGAAAATATGCCAATTAATGAGAACAGCGATCGGTCACATTTTGCCCAAACCTCTCTGAAGTTTTCAAAATATCCCAAACATCCCAAATTAGACCCTTGAGCTGTATTTTGGAGCCAAATCTTGGCTTTCTGCATGTATTCGCAGTTTGAAATTACGACTTTTTATACCGAAAATATGCAAATTACTGAAAGCGGCGATGGATCACATTTTGCCCCAACCCCTCCCTGCAATTTTCAAAATATCCCAAACTTCCAAAATTCGACACTTGAGCAATATTTTGGAGCTAAATTCTGACTCTCTGCACGTATTTGCAGTTTGAAATTACGACTTTTTATACCGAAAATATGCCAATTACTGAGAGCAGCGATGGGTCACATTTTGCCCAAACCCTCCCTGCAGTTTTCAAAATATCCCAAACATCCCAAATTCAACGCTTGAGCCTTATTTTGGAGCCAAATTCTGGCTCTCTGCACGTATTCGCTATATAAATTACGACTTTTTATACCGAAAATATGCCAATTACTGAGAGGGGCGATGGGTCACATTTTGCCTCCCCCCCCCACCGCAGTTTTCAAAACATCCCAAACATCCCAAATTAGACGCTTGAGCGATATTTTGGAGCCAAAATTCTGGCTCTCTGCACGTATTTGCAGTTGAAATTACTAACTTTTTTTTACCGAAAATATGCCAAATACTGAAAGTGGCGATTGATCTCATTTTGCCCAAACCCTACCCCCTGCAGTTATCAAAATATCCCAAAACATTCCAAATTCGACGCTTGAACCATATTTTGGAGCCAAATTCTAGCTCTCAGCACGTATTCACCGTTTTAAATTACAATTTTATATATCGAAAATACGCCTACTACTGAGAGCGGCGATGGGGTCACATTTTGCCCAAATCCTACCCCCAGCTGTTTTCAAAACATTCCAAACATCCCAATTCGACCCTCAAGCCCATACTTTGGAGTCAAATTCTGGCTCTCTGCACGTATTCGCAGTTTGAAATTACGACTTTTTATACTGAAAATGTGCCAATTAATGAAAGTAACAATAAATCACATTTGTCCAAACCCTTACTGCAGTTTTTCAAAATATCCCAAACATCCCAAATTCAACGCTTGAGCCAAATTTTGGAGGTAAATTCTGGCCCTCTGCACGTATTTGCAGTTTGAAATTACGACTTTTTATACCGAAAAAATGTCAATTCAAGTATGTTTATTGAGATAAGCAATAAATACATCTCAAAGGGATAGAGTAGCTTAGGTTATTTCTACCCCCCAAAAAAATGCCATTTACTGAGAGATGCAATGGGTTACATTTTGCCCAAAACCCCCCTGCAGTTTCCAAATATCCCAAACATCCCAAATTCGACCCTTGAACCATATTTTGGAACCAAATTCTGGCCCTTTGCACGCATTCGCAGTTTGAAATTACGAATTTTTGTACCGAAAATATGCCAATTACTCAGAGCGACGATGGATTACATTTTGACCCAACCTCTCCCTGCAGTTTTACAAAAAATCCCAAACATCCCAAATTCGATCCTTGAGCCATATTTTGGAGTCAAATTCTGGCTCTCTGCACAAATTCGCAGTTTGAAATTACGACTTTCTACACCGAAAATATGCCAATTACTGAGAGCGGCGATGGGTCACATTTTGCCCAAACCCCTCTGAAGTTTTCAAAATATCCCGAACATCCTAAATTAGACCCTTGAACTATATTTTGGAGCCAAATTCTGGCTTTCTGCACGTATTCGCAGTTTGAAAATGCGACTTTTTATACTGAAAATATGCCAATTACAGAGAGCGGCGATGGGTCACATTTTGCCCAAAGCCCCCCTTGCAGTTTGCAAAATATCCCAAAGATCCCAAATTCGACACTTGAGACAATTTTTCGAGCCAATTCTGGCTTTCTGCACGTATTCGCAGTTTGAAATTACAAAGAATTATACCGAAAATATGCCAATTACTGAAAGCAGCGATGAATCACATTTTGCCCAAACCCTCCCTGCAGTTTTCAAAATATCCCAAACGTCCAGAATTCAACGCTTGAGCCAAATTTTGGACCCAAATTCTGGTTCTCTGCACGTATTCGCAGTTTGAAATTGCGACTTTTTATACTGAAAATATGCCAATTACAGAGAGCGGCGATGGGTCACATTTTGCCCAAAGCCCCCCTTGCAGTTTGCAAAATATCCCAAAGATCCCAAATTCGACACTTGAGACAATTTTTCGAGCCAAATTCTGGCTTTCTGCACGTATTCGCAGTTTGAAATTACAAAGAATTATACCGAAAATATGCCAATTACTGAAAGCAGCGATGAATCACATTTTGCCCAAACCCTCCCTGCAGTTTTCAAAATATCCCAAACGTCCAGAATTCAACGCTTGAGCCAAATTTTGGACCCAAATTCTGGTTCTCTGCACGTATTCGCAGTTTGAAATTACGACTTTTTATACCGAAAATACTAAGTACTAAGTACTAAGTACTTAGTACTTAGTTTAGTTTAGTACTAAGAGGGGCGATGGATCACATTTTGCCCAAACCCTCCCTGCAGTTTTCAAAATATCCCAAATTCGACACTTGAGCCATATTTTCGAGCCAAATTCTGGCTTTCTGCACGTATTCACAGAATGAAATTTTTGACGAATTATACCTAAATAATGCCAATTACTGAAAGGCGGCGATGAATCACATTTTGGCCCCATCCCTCCCTGCAGTTTTCAAAATATCTCCAACATTCCAAATTCGACCCTTGAGCCGTATTTTGGAGCCAAATTCTGGCCGTCTGGAAGCATTCGCAGCTTGAAATTACGACTTTTTTGTACCGAAAATATGCCAATTACTCATGAGCGACGATGGATCACATTTTGACCCAACCTCTCCCTTGCAGTTTTCAAAATATCCCAAACATCCCAAATTCGACGCTTGAGCCATATTTTGGAGCAAAATTCTGGCTTTCTGCACGTATTCGCATTTTGAAATTACGACGAATTATACCGAAAATATGCCAATTACTGAAAGCAGCGATGAATCACATTTTGCCCAAACCCTCCCTGGCAGTTTTCAAAATATCTCAAACATCCCCAAATTCGACCCTTGAGCCATATTTTGGAGCCAAATTCTAACTCCAAATTCGACCCTTGAGCCATATTTTGGAGCCAAATTCTGGCTCTCTGCACATTTTCGCAGTTTGAAATTACGACATTTTATTCCGAAAATATGCCAATTACTGAAAGCGGTGATGGGTGACATTTTGCCCCCCTTCCCTGCAGTTTTAAAAAATATCCCAAATTCGACGCTTGAGCCATATTTTGGAGCCAAATTCCGGGCGCTCAGCACGTATTCGTCAGTTTGAAATTACGTCATTTTATACCGAGAATATGCCAATTACTGAGATCGACGGTGGGTCACATTTGCCCAAACCCCCCTGCAGTTTTCAAACTATCCCAAACTTCCCAAATTCGACCCTTGAGCCATATTTTGGAGCCAATTTCTGGTTCTCTGCACGTATACGCAGTTTGAAATTACGACTTTTTATACCGAAAATATGTTTAATTCTGAAAGCGGCGATGGATCACATTTTGCCCCAAACCCTCTCTGCAGTTTTTAAAATATCCCAAACATCCAAAATTCGACGCTTGAGCCATATTTGGAGCCAAATTCTGGCTCTCCTGCAGCGTATTCGCTGTTCCGAAATTTCGATTTTTTTTATACCGAAAAAAATGCAAATTTCTGAGAGCAGCGATTGTGTCACATTTTGCCCAAATAGGCCCCTGCAGTTTTAAAATATCCCAAACATTCCACATTCGACGCTTGAGCCATATTTGGGAGCCAAATTCTAGCTCTCTGCACATATTCGCAGTTTGAAATTACGACTTTTTATACCGAAAATATGCCAATTACTGAAACCGGCTATGGATCACATTTTGTCCAAACCCTCCCTGCAGTTTTCAAAATATCCCAAACATCCCAAATTCGACGCTTGAGCCATAATTGGGAGCCAATTTCTAGCTCTCTTGCACGTATTCGCAGTTTGAAATTACGATATTTTATACTGAAAATATGCCAATTACTGAAAGCGGCGATGGGGTCACATTTTGCCCAAACCCAATGAAGTTTTCAAAATATTCCCGAACATCCAAAATTCGACGTTTGAGCCATATTTTGGAGCTAAATTCTGGCTCTCTGCACGTATTTGCAGTTTGAAATTACGAGCTTTTATACCGAAAATATGCCAATTACTGAAAGCATCGATGGATCACATTTTGCCCAAACCCTCCCTGCAGTGTTCAAAACATCCCAAACATCCCATATTCGACGCTGGAGCTATATTTAGGAGCCAAATCCTGGCTCTCTGCACGTATTCGCAGTTTGAAATTACGATGTTTTATACTGAAAATATTGCTAATTACTAAGAGCGGCGATGGGTCACATTTTGGGCCGAAGCCACTCTGCAGTTTTCAAAATATCCCAAACGTCCCAAATTCGACACTTGAGCCATATTTTTTAGCCAAATTCTGCTCTTTGCACGTATTCGCAGTTATGATTTAAAAAAAAAAAAATATGCCAATTACAGAGGGGCGGCGATGGGTCACAATTTGCCCAAACCCCCGTTCAGTTTTCAAAATATCCTAAACATCCCAAATTCGACCGTTGAGCCATATTTTGGAGACAAATTCTGGCGCTCAGCACGTTTTCGCAGTTTGATATTACGATTTTTTATACCAAAATACGCCAATTACTGAGAGCGGTGATGGTCACATTTTGCCTAAACCCCCCTGCAGTTTGCAAAATATCAAAAACATCTCAAATTCGATCCTTGAGCCATATTTTGGAGCCAAATTTCTGCTTTCTGCGAGTATTCGCAGTTTGAAATTACGACTTTTTATAACGAAATAATGCCAATTACTATAAGCGGCGATGGGTCACATTTTGCCCCAACCCTCCCTACAGTTTTCAAAATATCTGAAACATCCCAAATTCGACGCTTGAGCCATATTTTGGAGCCAAATTCTGGCTCTCTTGGTCGTATTCACAGTTTTAAATAACGACTTTTTATACTGAAAATATGCCAATTACTAAGAGCGGAGATGAGTAGCATTTTACCCAAACCCCCCTTGCAGTTTTAAAAATATCCCAAAAATCCCAAATTCGACCCTTGAGCCCATATTTTGACGCTAAATTCTGGCTTTCTGCCCGTATTCGCAGTTTGAAATTACGACTTTTATACCGAAAATATGTCAATTACTGGAGCGGCGATGGGTCAACATTTTTCCCAACCCTCCCTGCAGTTTTCGAATTATCCCAAACATCCCAAATTCGACCCTTGAGCCATATTTTGAAGCTAAATTCTAGCTTTCAGTCCGTATTCCGCAGTTTGAAATTACCACTTTTTATACCGAAAATATGCCAATTACTGAGAACGGCGATGGGTCCACATTTTGCCCAAACCCCCGTGCAGCTTTCAAAATATCCAAACATCCCAAATTCGATCCTTGAGCCTTATTTTGGAGCCAAATTCTGGCTCTCTGCACGTATTCGCAGTTTCGATATTACGATTTTTTATACCAACCCCCCTTGCAGTTTTTTAAATATCCCAAACATCCTAAATTCGACGCTTGAGACATATTTGGAGCCAAATTCTGGCTCTCTGCATGTATTCACAGTTTGAAACTATGACGTTTTATACCGAAAATATGCCAAATACTGAGAGCGGCGATGGAATCACATTTTTCCCAAGCCCCCCTGCAGTTTTCAAAATATCCCAAACATCCCAAACCCGACGCTTAAGCTATATTTTGGAGCCAAATTTGCGCTCTCTGTGTACGTATTCCCCGGTTTAAATTACGACTTTTTATACTGAAAATAAGCCAATTGCTGAAAGCAGCGATGGATCACATTTTCTCCAAACTCTCCCTGTAGTTTTCCAAATATCCCAAACATCCTAAATTGGACGCTTGAGCCATATTTTGTTGCAAATTCTGGCTCTCTGCACATATTCGCAGTTTGAAATTACGACTTTTTATACCGAAAATATGTCAATTACTGAGACCAGCGATAGGTCACCTTTTGTTCAAACCCCTCCTGCAGTTTTTAAATATCTCAAACATCCCGAATTCGACCCTTGAGCCTTATTTTGGAGCCAAATTCTGGCTCTCTGCATGTATTCGCAGTTTGAAATTACGACATTTTATACCGAAAAAATGCCAATTATTGAAAGCGGCAATAGATCAAATTTTGCCCAAACCCTCCCTGTAGTGTTTAAAATATCCCAAACATCCCAAATTCAACTCTAGAGCCATATTTAGGAGCCAAATTCTGGCTCACTGCACGTATTCGCAGTTTGAAATTACGACGTTTTATACTGAAAGTATGCTAATTACTTAGAGCTGCGATGGGTCACATTTTGCCCGAACCCACTCTGCTGTTTTCAAAATATCCCAAACGTCCCAACTTTGACGCTTGAGCTATATTTAGGAGCCAAATTCTGGCTTTTTGCACGTATTTGCAATATGAAATTACGATTTTTATACCGAAAATATGCCAATTACTGAAAGCAGCGATGGATCACATTTAGCCCAAAACCTCCTTGTATTTTTCAAAATATCCAAAACATCCCAAATTCGATGCTTGAGTCATAATTTGGAGCCAAATTCTCGATCTCTGCAAGTATTCGCAGTTTGAAATTACGACATTTTATACTGAAAATATGTCAATTTAAAGAGAGCGGCGATGGATCACATTTTGCCCAAACCCTCCCTGCAGTTTTCAAAATATCCCAAACATCCCAAATTCGACCCTTGAGGTATATTTTGGAGCAAAATTTTTACATCAAATAAAAAAACGAGGTTGGGTATTATTCTGATCATTAAAAAGACATATGAAAACGTTGTTTCCAATTCAAATGATAAAAATCAATGTGTTTTCATTAGAATTACCTAAAATGTTCCTGAATTTCCGTATATATTACTGTAGGAAGAGGTACTCGTAAAACCGCTTTAATCCGGCTGAAACGTAGAAATATGCAATAAAACAGAATTTCACTCCTAATCAATACCTAACTCACTATTTTAACGAGGTATAAATAGTTGGTTGAAAATCTTGTATTTAAGGTTAATTTGCAACTATTTACGTGTTTGAATCATATATATCATAAATTTATTGAATTAATAGCAAAAAAAAGAAAATGATTGAAAACGCGGAAAAACGGCCAAATATTGTCAAAATCGTTGATATTTGGATGAAATATTATAAAGGAAACAACGATGAAAAACCTCAAAGTATTGGTAAATTCGATGATTTTATATTCAAAGCACAATGCAAGAAAACTTGCTTAAAAACGCAATATTATGTGAAACTCTGATATTTGTAGTCCAAATCACAAATAGTGGGACAAAATGAAGTATTATCAAACTATTAATAAATTCGAACATTTTTACCTATATTCACTCTACATGGAAACGTGAAAAAAGTCACTATAATACCAAATTTGAGGATTTTTACATCAAATCATAGAGCGAGGTTGCGAATTATTTTGGAGCCGGTCGGCCGAGCGGACAGCACGCTGGACTTGTGATCCTGTGGTCCTGGGTTCGATCCCAGGCGCCGGCGAGAAACAATGGGCAGAGTTTCTTTCACCCTATGCCCCTGTTAACTAGCAGTAAATAGGTACCTGGGTGTTAGTCAGCTGTCACGGGCTGCTTCCTGGGGGTGGAGGCCTGGTCGAGGACCGGGCCGCGGGGACACTAAAGCCCCAAAATCATCTCAAGATAACCTCAAGAAGATCATTAAAAAGGCATATGGAAACATTGTTTCCAATTCAAATGATAAAAATCAATGTGCTTTCTTTAGAATTACCTAAAATGTTCCTGAATTTCCGTTTATATTACGGAAAGAAGAGGTACTCGTAAAACCGCTTTAATCCGGCTGAAACGTCGAAATATACAATAAAAAGAGAAAATCTCTCCTAATCAATATCTTACTCACTATTTTAACGAGGTACAAATAGTTGACTGAAGATCAAATATTTAAGGGTAATTTGCAATTCATTACGTGTTTGAATCATGTTTATCGTAAATTTAATGAATTAATAACAATAAACCGAAAATGCTTGAAAACGTGGAAAAACGACCAAATATTGCCTAAATCGTTGATATTTGGATGAAATTTTATAAAGGAAACAACGATGAAAAACCTCAAAATATTGCTAAATTCGATGATTTTATGTACCAAGCACAATGCAAGAAAACTTGCTTAAAAACGCAATATTATGTGAAATTCTGAGATTTGTAGGCCTAATCACATATAGTGGGACAACATGAGGTAGTACCAAAATATTAGTAAATTGGAACATTTTTACCTAAAATCACTCTACATGAAAAACGTGAAAAAGTCACTAAAATACCAAATTCAAGAATTTTTACATAAATTCATAGAGGGAGGTTGCGTATTATTTTGATCATTAAAAAGGCATATGAAAACGTTGTTTCCAATTCAAATGATAAAAATCAATGTGTTTTCTTTAGAATTACCTAAAATGTTCCTGAATTTTCGTGTACTCGTAAAACCGCTTTAATTCGGCTGAAATGTCGAAATATGCAATAACAACAGAAAATCTCTCCTAATCAATATCATACTCACTATTTTAAAACACTTTGATGCAACCGGACCGGGTGAAAGATTTGTTCCCAGTGGTGTTTAAAAATGTTGAGAACTGCTTCAGGATCAGTGATTTTGTTGTTATTATGTAGAAGGTATTTAAACGGTGTGTGAGTTGATCCTTGTAATCGTTTGATTCGTTTCCAGAATTCTTGAGGTGTCAGTTTTCTGTATTGTTCTGCTTGTTCTATAAGGTGTTTCCAATGTTTTGTGTGATCTTCATCTAGGCTGTTAAGGATATGGTTTTTTAATGCTGTTAGGTCCCATAGTATTTGTCCATGACGATGAATGTTTTGTAAGAATCTAGTGTGATAGCAAGCTAAGAGGCGTTTGGAGCGAATGGAGGGGGTGAAAGTGAAATGTGGTTTGTGTGCTGTTTTAGGAATGGAGATGTTTGCTGCATGAATGATGGTGTCTTGTATGTTGCGTGCTTGTGTGTCGATGTCAGTGTGATGTTTGTCATTGTATTCATAAGTGAGATCAGTGTCATCAATGTGTTGTTTGAACATGTCCCAGTTTGCCCTATGGTATGAGAATTGAGGAGTGCTGGGGATGAGAATAGGATTTGTGGAGACTGTGAGAATTAAGGGAATATGATCAGAGCCCGTAATGGGCCCTGGTGAAATGAAGTGTTGCAAGTTGCTGCCGTGTCTGTTGGTGAATATGAGATCAGGCCGGCCAGAACCTGTATGTGTGAAACAAGTGGGGAAATCAGGGCCAAGAAAG
Source organism: Procambarus clarkii (assembly GCF_040958095.1). Classification (NCBI taxonomy): domain Eukaryota; kingdom Metazoa; phylum Arthropoda; class Malacostraca; order Decapoda; family Cambaridae; genus Procambarus; species Procambarus clarkii. The sequence goes on along the minus strand of NC_091193.1, from coordinate 3,348,916 downwards.
AATAGATGTTTTTGGGTGTATATTTGGTGAAGCTGTCTGCCATGCTGATTTGTGGTATTGTGGTGGAATGTAGGGTGTTGTGCATTGAGGTCTGCAAGCAGAAAAACAGGCAAGTGAGAGTTGTTGAAGAGAGTTATGAAATCTTGCATGGGAATGTCGGTGTTAGGACGGGTGTAGGTTGTGCAGATGATGAGAGACCCCATTTGTGTATGAACTTTAATGGCTAGGAAATGTTTGTGAAGCCAATGAGTGTGTAAGAGTTCGTGTTTGTATGAAGAACGGATGAGTATTGCAACTCCTTCATGTGCTTCATCTGGTGACTGGTAAGAGGAGTAGCCATAATGTTTGATTTTATATGAGTTCGTAATGTATGTGCTATTTAATAATAGCACATCAGGTCTCTCGATCTCAATAAAATCTGACACCATGTGTCTAATGTTGAAATATGCCCGCACATTAAACTGTATGATCTTTATGAATTTTTAGGTTTTGATGGGGTGCTGGTGGGGTTTTGTGCATGTACAAGAGCATGAGGCTTGCGTGATTCAATGAGTTGGGCAGTTATTGAGGAGGGTGCATCTTGGAGGATGGTGGTAGGAATTGTAGGATATTGTAGGATATGGTCCTCCTGAACCATTTGCACGCCCCAACATTGAAATAGTCGAAAACTGGATACACCAAAATAGACAAGCAACTACCCCAGACGACCTCATTCACCTTGAAAATCTCAATTCAAACACTGAACTACAGACTCCCCTAACTCTAGCTGATGTCAAGACAGCTCTCATGGGCACTCGTCGTAGAGCCCCTGGTGCGTCTGGCATTGGACATATCCTTCTTAGACAACTCCCTGCCTCTATCATTACTGCTATCACTAACCTATTCAACGCCTCCCTTGCCTCTGGATACTTTCCACTCAACTTTAAGTCTGCCACAGCCGTTCTTATTCCAAAACCTGGGAAACCCCACACTGACCCAAAGAACTATAGACCCATCAGCCTTCTAGAGACACTTGGCAAAGTCTTTGAAAGGCTGATCAACCAGAGACTTAGAACCCACCTTGAACACAATGACTTACTCACTAACAAACAGTTTGGATTTCGGCCTCACCGGTCCACTCACGACGCCTTAAACATCATGACTAACTACCTCAGTATCAATCAGCACCAAAGACTTAAGACTGCACTCATCACTAAGGACGTTGAGAAGGCCTTTGACACTGTTTGGCATGACGGCTTAAAATTCAAACTATGCAACAACTTTAATCTTCCTCTTATCACCACCAAACTTCTTTCGAACTACTTAGACAATAGGACAATGCGAATTAAGTTCCTCCAACAACACTCTGACTACTTCAACTTACACGCCGGTGTTCCCCAAGGTTCTGTTCTTGCCCCAACACTCTACATCCTATACATAAACGACATTCCTGACCCTGTTCATCACACTTCATTAACCATATGTTATGCTGATGATGTCTCTCACCTTGTCACCAGCAACACCATTGATACACTAACAAACAGAGCACAAACAGAACTTGATGTTGTCACTGAGTGGGAGTACAAATGGCGTATAAAAACCAACTCCAGCAAATCTAAAATCACCTACTTTTTCTGTAAAAGAACTATTCGCCCAATTCCTCTCAAACTCTATTCATACACTCAAAATCCTACTTACATCTCTGTATCTCCCTCCTCCACAGTCCTGGGACTCACATTTGATCGACAACTACTCTTTCACACACACATAACACAGAAACATGCAATAGCTCTTCAAGCCATGAAGAAACTATACAGACTTAGATTTGCAAAACCTGACACAAAAATGCACCTTTACAAAGCACTTATTAGACCTCTCCTAACATACGCTCCACTAGCTCTTTCTCTATCTGCACGCACTAACAAAATAAAACTTCAAAGAATACAGAACAGAGCACTAAGATGGGTACTCAACACCCGATGGCAAGAGTTAAATACCAGTCAAAGTCTCCATGAAAGTACTAACATTCCTGCCCTAAATACCTACTGGAAAACTCTATCAGACAAACAAATCGATAGACTACTCACTCATCATGAACAACACATTGATTTTCTCCTACACACTCTCAGACTACCACGAAACAACCATGACCTCTTCTCTACCATCCATGATCCTCCTCCTAACTCTGTATTTCGTTAAACTTTAGCTCTCAACACCCAGCATCCACTATCATTACATATTCAGCTCTCAACAACCAGCACAAACAATCCGTAAAAAAGTTCAGCCCTGACGCTCTTGAGCCAATCACTGTGATGTTGTGAGTTTGTGATGTCCCGATGTTGTCACTGAAAACACCCGACTGAGTCCCTGCCTCGAAAGCCGCAACCTAACGACACGCAGCTGGGTTTAGCCCTGGCACTTTTTCTCTTACAAATCTTCTTCCTCTCACCCCCCCTTATCTTCTTCTGTCCCCACTTCCAAGCTCGCCCCTATGGGCATCTTCTCCTGTATTATTCTGATTCTGATTCTGAACCGGACCGTATATATATGGCCAACTCGGCCAACGGGTTCCGCGCCCGCGCCGTAAATAGCCGGCTGATCTAAAAAACAACATATAAAATCCAATTCTTATTTGATTGACTTTGGGTTAGTATGAAAATGTTTGCCATTAAATTTCCGTTTTCTCTAAAAGGCACATGGGCCTGTTTGAGAAAACAGCATTGTATTGTAACTTAGAGGAGAGACTATTGAGTTGTTGACACAACGAGGGTAATCGCCCACTTCACACACTCTTGGTGTGGGGGGTTTGGGCAATTTGTGACTCTTCGCCGCTCTCAGTAATTGGCATATTTTCGGTATAAAATGACGTAATTTCAAACCGCGAATACGTGCAGAGAGCCCGAATTTGGCTCCAAAATATAGTTCGAGGGTCGAATTTGGGATGTTTGGGATATTTTGAAAACTGCAGGGGGTTTTGGGCAAAATGTGACCCTTCATTTTTTTGGAATTGGAAATGTGAGCCATATTTTGGAGCCAAATTATGGCTCTCTTCACGTATTCTCCGTTTGAATTACAATTTTTATACCGAAAATATGCAAATTTCTGGGAGCAGCGATGGGTCACATTTTGACCAAACCCCCCCCCCCCAACCTGCAGTTTTCAAAATATCCCAAACATCACAAATTCGATCGGTAATACATCTTCCATCGGTAATATAAACGGAAAATCAGGAATATTTTAGTTAATTTTAATGAAAACACATTGATTTTTATCATTTGTATTGGAAACAACATTGTCATATGTCTTTTCTAGGAGCTAAATAATACGAAACCTCGCTTTATGCTTGGAAGTTAAAATCCTTAAATTTGGTAAAATATCGACTTTTTTCACGTTTTTCATGTCGTGTGATTTTACGTAAATATATTCGTTTATACCAATATTTCGATACTACTTCATGTTTTCTCACGATATGTGATTTGGCCTTCAAATCTCACAATTTCGCATATTTTCCATTTTGTTGCAAGTTTTCTTGCATTTTGTTTTGTACTAAAAATCATGCAATTTAAACGTCAATATTTTGACATTTATCATCCCCTTTTCCTTTATGTGATTTAAAGAAAATATCATCGAATTAGGCAATATTTTGCCGTTTTTCCACGTTTTTTAGAATTTTCAGTTTATTGTTATTAATTCATTATATATACGATAAAAATGATGGAACAGATAATTGATTAGAAATTAACATTAAATACTTCATTTTCAATCAACTATTTGTTTCTCGTTAAAATACTGAGTAAGATATTGAAAAGGGGTAAAGTTCTGTTTTTATTGCATTTATCAACGTTTCAGTCGGATTAGAGCGGTTTTACGTGTACATCTTCCATCGGTAATATAAACGGAAAATCAGGAACATTTTAGTTAATTTTAATGAAAACACATTGATTTTTATCATTTGTATTAAAACAACATTGTCATATGTCTTTTCTTGGATCTAAATAAAACGAAACCTCGCTCTATGATTTGAAGCTAAAATTCTCAAATTTGGAAATATAGTGACTTTTTTCACGTTTTTCATGTAGTGTGATTTTACGTAAATATATTCGTTTTTACCAATATTTCGATACTATTTCATATTTCATGTAGTGTCACGATACGTGATTTGGCCTTCAAATATCAGAATTTCGCATAATATTGCATTTTAAGCAAGTTTTCTTGCATTTTGTTTCGTACTAAAAATCATCGAATTTAGCAATATTTTGACTTTTATCATCCAATTTTCCTTTATGTGATATAAACAAAATAAAATCGAATTTGACAATATTTTGCCGTTTTTCCACGTTTTTGTTTCACAATTCGACCCTTGAGCCATATCTTGGAGGCAAATTCTGGCTCTCAGCACGTAATCGCAGTTTGAAATTACGACTTTTTATACCGAAAATATGCCAATTACTGACAGCGGCGATGGGTCACATTTTGCCTAAACCCCACTGCAATTTTCAAAATATCCCCAAAATCCCAAATTCGACGCTAGAGCCATATTTTGGAGCCAAATTCTTGCTCTCTGCACGTATTCGCAGTGTGAAATTACGACTTTTTATACCGAAAATATGCGAATTACTGAGAGCAACGATGGATCATATTTTTCCCAAACACTCTGCAGTTTTCAAAATATCCCAAACATCCCAAATTCGACCCTTGAACCATCTTTTGGAGCCAAATTGTGGCGTTCTGCACGTATTCGCAGATTGAAATTACGACTTTTATACCGAAAATATGTCAATTAATGAGAGCTGCGATAGGTCACATTTTGCCCATATCCCCCTCCCCCCCTGAAGTTTTTAAAATATCCTAAACATCCCAAATTCGACGCTTGAGTCATATTTTGGAGCCAAAGTCGGGCTCTCTGCACGTATTCGCAGTTTGAAATTACGTCTTTTTATACTGAAAATATGCCAATTAATTAGAGCGGCGATGGGTCACATTTTGACCAACTCCGCCCCCCTCTGCAGTTTTCAAAATATCGCAAACATCCCAAATTCCACCCTTGAGCCATGTTTTGGAGCCAAATTCTGGCTCTGCACTTATTCGCAGTTTTAAATTAGGACTTTTTATACCGAAAATATGCCAATTACTGGGAGCGGCGATGGATCACATTTTGCCCAACCCTTCCCTACAGTTTTCACAATATCCCAAACATCCCAAATTCGACCCTCGAACTATATTTTGGAGCCAAATTCAGGCTCTCTGCACGTATTCGCGGTTTGAAATTACGTCATTTTATACCGAAAATATGCCAATTACTGAGAGCGGCGAAGAGTCACAAATTGCCCAAACCCCCCACACCAAGAGTGTGTGAAGTGGGCGATTACCCTCGTTGTGTCAACAACTCAATAGTCTCTCCTCTAAGTTACAATACAATGCTGTTTTCTCAAACAGGCCCATGTGCCTTTTAGAGAAAACGGAAATTTAATGGCAAACATTTTCATACTAACCCAAAGTCAATCAAATAAGAATTGGATTTTATATGTTGTTTTTTAGATCAGCCGGCTATTTACGGCGCGGGCGCGGAACCCGTTGGCCGAGTTGGCCATATATATACGGTCCGGTTGCATCAAAGTGTTTTAAAATAGTGAGTATGATATTGATTAGGAGAGATTTTCTGTTGTTATTGCATATTTCGACATTTCAGCCGAATTAAAGCGGTTTTACGAGTATACGAAAATTCAGGAACATTTTAGGTAATTCTAAAGAAAACACATTGATTTTATCATTTGAATTGGAAACAACGTTTTCATATGTCTTTTTAATGATCAAAATAATACGCAACCTCCGTCTATGAGTTTATGGAAAAATCCTTGAATTTGGTATTTTAGTGACTTTTTTCACGTTTTTCATGTAGAGTGATTTTAGGTAAAAATGTTCCAATTTACTAATATTTTGGTACTACCTCATGTTTTCCCACTATATGTGATTAGGCCTACAAATCATAGAATTTCACATAATATTGCGTTTTTAAGCAAGTTTTCTTGCATTGTGCTTTGTACATAAAATCATCGAATTTTGCAAAACTTTGAGGTTTTTCATCGTTGTTTCCTTTATAAAATTTCATCCAAATATCAACGATTTAGGCAATATTTTGCTGTTTTTTCCGCGTTTTCAAGTTTTTTCGGTTTATTGCCATTAACTCAATAAATTTACGTTAAATATGATGCAAACACGTAATTAATTGCAAATTAAAATCAAATACTTCATTTTAAATCAACTATCTGTACCTCGTTAAAATAGTGAGTAAGATATTGATTAGGAGAGATTTTCTGTTTTTATTGCATATTTCGAAGTTTCAGCCA